>NC_053423.1:26352611-26375256 GCF_016859285.1 Xiphias gladius
GAGCTTCTCCAGGTTTCTGAAGGCACCAGCTGAGGAGGTCGCTAACATCTGAACTGGTTTTACATTTGATAGAGACAGTTTGTCCTGGAACAACAGACTGAGATCCAGGAGACTGAGTCAGGATGATTTCTCCTGATGAATCTGAAAATATGAAAAAGAGGAGAAGGGTTATTGAGACAAATCCAGCTTGGAAGAAACGAGGATAATTTCTTTAAATTGAAGGAACAGATGGAAGGACGTCAATGCTGCTTGTTTCAGTGTTTCTCCATCATAGCAGAACATCATTGTGGTGAACCTGGCTGCATCCTGAAGCAAAGTTTTCAGAGGAGAGTCTCACCCTGAACAAGGAGCCCAAGGGTGGCCAGCAGTAGAGTCAGAGACATCATCATTGTGCTGCCAGTGTGTCAGTGGCTGTGAAAGACCTGGACAGCCACTGATCAACACTGGCCTCTTAAGGTCTGGGAGCAGAGAGGCAGGACACATATGCAAACGCACAGAGTCAGTGAACTGTAGCTGTCCTCAACATGTCGTCCTCCTCACTGCTGGGACAAGTGATGATTGAAATCATCCTCATGGAGATTAATCGAAACTCTGAATCAGATTTTTTCAATACGCTCCCTCTGCCTCCGAGGAATGTCGTGTGTTTGGTCTTCCATGTGTATCAGCTGTGTTCTGGGATAATAGCTTTTGTGGTTTTGGGAGACCTAAACTGGGATTTGCTCACTGCTCTCTACCACTGCCTCAAAAGTGTTGACTTTGTCTCAGTTAGTTTGGTATCTTCTGGTCTTCATCCGCGAAATACTCAACAGTCATTTCTTCATTAAATGATCTGAATGATTGTCTTGACATGTGACTTTAGACCTCTGATGACACCTCGTCATTTCTTCCTCAAAAGACATTTAAACAGGTTTGCAGAGCAGACACTGCAGCATGACATAACACGTGGTGATCTTCAGGTTAACGGAAACTCAGGCTGGTGTGTAGTCATTGAAATTAAATCATTTTGTTTAAAATAATTCTCTCTATTTGTCAAATAAAGGCCTCTTTCAGATGAAACAGTCAGAATTCTGGTCAAGACTGCAGCATAAAACCAGCCTTGCTAGAATGAAAACAATGCACACAACATCAGTAGGGTAAGAAACCTGCCTCACATTACACTTAAAATCATCCATACTGAGGTATTTAAGATTGAAGTAGCTTTTAAGTAACTGAATGCATATTACATGAAGTTAACTCCAGCTCCTTCACGTACCACAGCACTGAGAAAACCCTTGGAAAAGCGGTTAAAGACGTGAGATTGAACCTGGAGAACGAGAAATTATCCTTTACACTCTTTCTCAATTTTTTTTCAGTTGAACCAAACGTGGCTATTCCAAACCAAAATACTTGTTAGTAAAGTGGAAATATTTGTTAGAAAAGTACTGGTACCAATACATTGAACACACTTTTCAAAATCTTCTGACAATATAAAACACAACTGTCAAAATGTTTATGTTGGAACTTGATTTACATTCAGAATAAAAAACATTTGTCTTTTGAAACTTCAGTCTTGAATATCCCAAACCGTCTATACTCAGCCTATTGGAGGCTTACACCTGCAGCTTATTAGTATAGTTATGAGAATATCAGAACCCTTTACTGAGAAAGTCACGGGCTGAACACAGCTGTTGCTAACTGACACTGGTATTTTGGCTGGGTAGGACAATGTTGCAGCACTGAAGGGTCATTGTGGTGTTGGTGCTTTGATTGTTTTGTGACATGGTCTCTATATGTAGAAAAATGTGTGAACGCAGTGAAAAAAAACATACAGTGCAGCCTCTGACCCTGCCAGCTTCAATATACTGATAGATGTTCTGTCTGTTTTGGTTGATTTTACATCTACAGCACTCAGTTTTAGTTCAAGACACATTTAAAATATCATGAATATGAAACAAAACAATTAATTTTGGTATTTTTCTGGCAGTCTGTTAAATTTCAGTCTCATATCAACCAGTTGTGTTTTACAGACTGAGACTGATTTTGATGAGTTTGTTGTTTTCAGAGTCAAAGAGCCGTGTCTCTCCATAGTGAGAGGTTTTTGTACGACCACTCAGTCAGTTTGTATCACTGTGGTACACGTTCGGTGGAGGAACCAGACTGGATGTTGGCAGTAAGTTCAATTTTCGATGTATTTTATAATGTCACAAACAATATTTTGCTTTTCACTCGTACATTTTTCTCTAGAAAGTAAAACATCTGATTTTACATCCTAAATGACGTTTTTGCCTGAAGTTTTCTGCCAACATCCAAAAATACAGTTTTGTGTTTAAAAGGTAAAAGTTAAATCCAATCAACAGCCGTGATCGGTCCATAAAAGAAATCATGTAATCAGAAGTTTAGATGAGGGAAACTTGAGGACTTGCAGGTTTAGTTTTGTCAGACAAAGTCAAAGAGTCGTGTCTCTACAGTGAGAGGTTTTTGTGCGACCACTCAGTCAGTTTGTATCACTGTGGTGGACTTTTGGTGGAGGAACCAGACTGGATGTTGGCAGTAAGTTTCTGATCAAATATTAAATATTGTATCATCAGTTCAGGTTATAATTGCTGTGTCTGAACATTTGTAGGAGACATAAATTTCCATTGGCTTGATGTAAATCACCTTAAAATCTCTGTTTCATTGGTCATTTCTCCTGTTGAACCGTGAAGCTGAACTCAGAGCAGCTTCACTCACATTTTCTTTACATGTCTCCGTTCATTTGTGAAAAGCAAATAATTTGAACGGCAGGAAAGATTAGAGAACAACAATCCTACTGTAGAATATTTAGTCTTTAAATCTCCACTTTAATTCAGCTGTTTTAAAGGTGAGTTCAAATAATTCTGAGCAGTCTGTCTGAAGCTCAGTTTTTAATCGTCTGTCAAATCTCTGATGTTTGCTTCTTTTTACCCCAGTTTGAAACAATCTTGAGACTTTTCTGAGGCTTTTGTCGTTTTGTTTTTTCTTTTAGATTTGTCTGAATTTTTAATTTGGCCGTCAGTTATTTTTCAGCTCATATGAGGACTCTCTCTGTGCTGATATGCATGAGAGGCTTCTTCAAGGGAAGTGAGACAATGTGTGAGTGAGTGACTGATGGAGCAGAAAAAACATCTGACAGAAACTCCTTAAAGGAGAAAACCCACTCTCACACAGTGAAGGTGTCAAAGTGGCTGGTGTTTGATTGACAGCTGTGTGGTCCCTGTCCTCTAAGCTGATTGGTGTCTCCTAGGTGATGCCCGTCCCACCCTGACCGTGCTGCCCCCCTCCAGCGAGGAGCTGCAGCGGGGGAAGGCCACGCTCATGTGCCTGGCCAACAAGGGCTTCCCCTCAGACTGGAATCTGGCCTGGAAGGTGGACGGCAGAGGCAGAAGCAGCAGCAGCAGCTGGGAGGAGAGCAGCAGCCCCGGGGTGCTGGACAAGGACGGCCGCTACAGCTGGAGCAGCACCCTGACGCTCACTGCAGACCAGTGGAGCAAGGTGGGCTCTGTGACCTGTGAGGCCACCCAGGGCTCCCAGACTCTGGTCTCAGAGACGCTGAGGAGAGACCAGTGTTCCCAGTCCTGACCCGACCCCCTGGGACTCTGCTACTGGTTTTACTCTGCTACTGCTCCCCCCCTGCTCTCTGTAACACTGTCTCTCTCTCTTTTATTTGACTTGTTTCAGTAGCAGTATTTACGAGCTTGTCGAGCGTTTCAATAATGTTTCTGTTTTTCTAGATAATAAAAGTCTTTTCATCACATCAGTCGTTTTCATCTTTATTATTTGAAAAGTGTCAGGGTGAGCGAATTACATCCAGATGAAAACTGAGTTGATAAAAATATTGTAATTTCTCCATGATGACTTTAGAAAGAAAGTGTCAGACTACATAATATAGTGTATATCCATATATGCTGTATATTAAGAGAGTGTAGAGTATGAACTCAGTCGGAACTCAGAACCAGTGATGGTAGACACCCGGTAACATTTCAATGAAGTATAATCCAGTCATTTATTATTACTGCAGGGTGTTAATGGTAGAACTCTGACGCTGTTATTCTGTGCATCCAAAGAATTCTCAAAATCCTTTAAACAAAAAAGTCCCAAAAATATTTCCTAAATCTGAAACCAAGAGCAATATATCATCAGCGTAAACAGGTATGAAATGAGTGTGATGTGTCATTCTAACCTTGGAAATATTTGCATGCTGCTTCCACTGAAGACTTCAACCACAAAGAAAACTCAACGAGGTGAAAACAGGAAAGAATGAAATTGTTACTGAATTAATTAATCCAAAAATCTTTTTTGATTTCAATCATAAAATACGTTTGTCCTTCTGAATACAGAGCACACAGCATGAATAAAATATGTTACAGTGGAATAATGAGCAATTTTACATGAAGGAAATTGGATCTCATTCCTGTAAGATTTTGTAATTTATTTCATTTATGAATATGTTTGCGATTAAAGAAAAAAGGGTAGGAGATAAAATCAATCAATAAATAATATTTACTGTTTTAGTTTCCATTGTCATACTTTAACTGAGGTTAGCTTTGATTTTCAGCAGAATGGTTCAAAGCCAATTTCAATGGAAGTATTAAAAGTACAACTTTCTGGTCAAATACTGAACATTTAGTGGTAAAATATTCAATGTTGATCATTATTCACTACATTTTCTTTAGTAAAACTTTTGCTGTTTTAGTTTCGGTACAGCTGTTGATTCAGATCAGTTCCTCTGCAGCTGAGGGAGGTTTTTGTACAACGTTGTATCACTGTGTGAGCGGGAAGCTGTTACCCTGCAGACAGTAGTAAACTCCTGAATCTTCAGCCTGAACTCTACTGATGGTCAGAGTGAAGTGAGTTATCATACTCTGTAATAAACCTATCAAAGGATTTAAACTCATGGATAAACAAAGTTCACCTTTTGATTTTCAGCTCATTGTTTCGAATCTTATGTCAATAAATCATTAACAGTGTAAAATGTAAATTAGATACATAATTTTCATGACTAAAATAATTCAAATTAATCAGGTTGAGAGCCCTATTTTCTTTTCTGATCTTTAGATCTTTGGTTTCAGTGCAGCTGTTGATTCAGATCAGTTCCTCTGCAGCTGAGGGAGGTTTTTGTACGACGTTGTATCACTGTGTGAGCGGGTAGCTGTCACCCTGCTGACAGTAGTAAACTCCTGAATCTTCAGCCTGAACTCTACTGATGGTCAGAGTGTAGTCAGACCCAGATCCACTTCCACTAAAACGATCTGAAACTCCAGACTGAAGGTTTGTAGCATAATAAATCAGGAGTTTAGGAGCTTCTCCAGGTTTCTGAAGGTACCAGCTGAGGTCGCTGCTAACACCTGAACTGGTTTTACATTTGATAGAGACAGTTTGTCCTGGAACAACAGACTGAGATCCAGGAGACTGAGTCAGGATGATTTCTCCTGATGAATCTGAAAATATGAAAAAGAGGAGAAGGGTTATTGAGACAAATCCAGCTTGGAAGAAACAACGATCATTTATTTAAAATGAAGGAACAGATGCAAGGACGTCAATGCTGCTTGTTTCAGTGTTTCTCCATCATAGCAGAACATCATTGTGGTGAACCTGGCTGCATCCTGAAGCATGGTTTTCAGAGGAGAGTCTCACCCTGAACAAGGAGCCCCAGGGTGGCCAGCAGTAGAGTCAGAGACATCATCATTGTGCTGTGCATTGTGTGTCGGTGGCTGTGAAAGACCTGGACAGCCACTGATCAACACTGGCCTCTTAAGCTCTGGGAGGAGAGAGGCAGGACACATATGCAAACGCACAGAGTCAGTGAACTGTAGCTGTCCTCAACATGTCGTCCTCCTCACTGCTGGGACAAGTGATGATTGAAATCATCCTCACGGAGATTAAGAGAAGGGTTCTACAGAAAAATCCCGCTTGGAAAGAGATGATCGACATCCAAGTATTTCTTTTTTGGATGTTAGCAGTATTTGCAAGCTTGTCGAGTGTTTCAATATTGTGGGAAAGTGGGAGATTACATAATTTATATCCATATATGCTTTATATTAACATAGTATTTATATTTAGAAAAAACTTTCTCACTCATGCTTGACTGTTACAAACCAGTGATAGCAGTAGTGTAAGTCCACATTTTGTTTTCATAACTGTAAAATTTCTCTGTCATAGTCAGGGCACATTTGTCTATAAAAATAAACCTTTGTGAGAATGACAGGTTACACACAGTTGTGCTAATAACAACTCATTCAATCGCTTCTCATTTCTGAAGTGTGTTGATGGTTAGACTGTAAAACTATTATCCTTGTAGGTCTTAAAAAATAATGTTCAAAAACCATCTGTATGAATAAAAACACAAAAGTCTCAAAACCTTATTTAAATCTGAAATAAAAAGTAGTATATCATCAGCTAAAGAAGATACGAAATGGGTGTAATCTACAATTAACCCTTGAAATATTTATTCACTGTTTCTACTGAAGAGCTCAACCACAGAGACAAATGAAAAGAAATAAAGTGTCACTGAATCACATGATCCATAAATCCTTTTTGGTTTCAATCATAAAACACGTTTGTTGGAATACAGAGCAAACAACATGAATAGAATATGATATAATGACATGAGTAGTAATTATACAACACTGTTGAAATCAGATTTTGTTATTCTTTTCAAAAAAGAATATGTTTTGGTTTGAACTGCAAATGGTAGGAGAATGTATAATATTTACATCTTTAGTCTTAAGGTGTTATCATACTCTGTAATAAACTCATCAATGGATTTAAACTCATGGATAAACAAAGTTCACCTTTTGATTTTCAGCTCATTGTTTCGAATCCTATGTCAATAAATCATTAACAGCTTAACCTGTACATTAAATACATAATTTTCATGACTAAAATATTTCAAATTAATATGGTTGAGAGCCCTATTTTCTTTTCTGATCTTTAGTGTTTTGGTTTCAGTGCAGCTTTTAAGTCAGAACTGATAAAACATATTCAAATTACACCGAGTGTCCTTAAATAAGGTTCCATAATAACTGAAATCTTTTCACTTTTGTTCAAAAGACAACATATTAAAAGACTAAAAATGCTTATTATTAAATGTTTCTGTTTCTTCCATGAAAACTCTACTGTTTTTGTTTCAGTGCAGCTGTTGATTCAGATCAGTTCCTCTGCAGCTGAGGGAGGTTTTTGTACGGCGTTGTATCACTGTGTGAGCGGGAAGCTGTAACCCTGCTGACAGTAGTAAACTCCTGAATCTTCAGCCTGAACTCTACTGATGGTCAGAGTGTAGTCAGACCCAGATCCACTTCCACTAAAACGATCTGAAACTCCAGACTGAAGGGTTGTAGCAAAATAAATCAGGAGTTTAGGAGCTTCTCCAGGTTTCTGAAGGTACCAGCTGAGGAGGTCGCTAACATCTGAACTGGTTTTACATTTGATAGAGACAGTTTGTCCTGGAACAACAGACTGAGATCCAGGAGACTGAGTCAGGATGATTTCTCCTGATGAATCTGAAAATATGAAAAAGAGGAGAAGGGTTATTGAGACAAATCCAGCTTGGAAGAAACGAGGATCATTTCTTTAACATGAAGGAACAGATGGAAGGAGGTCAATGCTGCTTTTTTCAGTGTTTCTCCATCATAGCAGAACATCATTGTGGTGAACCTGGCTGCATCCTGAAGCATGGTTTTCAGAGGAGAGTCTCACCCTGAACAAGGAGCCCCAGGGTTGCCAGCAGTAGAGTCAGACACATCATCATTGTGCTGCCAGTGTGTCAGTGGCTGTGAAAGACCTGGACAGCCACTGATCAACACTGGCCTCTTAAGGTCTGGGAGCAGAGAGGCAGGACACATATGCAAAAGCAAATAGTTAGTGAACTGTAGCTGTCCTCAACATGTTGTGCTGTGTCCTCCTCACTGCTGGGACAAGTGATGATTGAAATCATCCTCATGGTGAATAAGAGAAATTCTGAATCAGATTTTTTCAATACGCTCCCTCTGCCTCCGAGGAATGTTGTGTGTTTGGTCTTCCATGTGTATCAGCTGTGTTCTGGGATACTGGTTTTTGTGGTTTTGGGAGACCTAAACTGGGATTAGCTCACTGCTCTCTACCACTGCCTCAAAAGTGTTGACTTTGTCTCAGTTACTTTGGTATCTGCAGGTCTTCATCTGCGAAATACTCAACAGTCATTTCTTCATTAAATGATCTGAATGATTGTCTCTGACATGTGACTTTAGACCTCTGATGACACTTCGTCATTTCTTCCTCAAAAGACATTTAAATAGGTTTGCAGAGTAGACACTGCAGCATGACATAACACGTGGTGATCTTCAGGTTAACGGAAACTCAGGCTGGTGTGTAGTCATTGAAATTAAATCCTTTCTTTTAAAATAATTCTCTGTATCTGTCAAATAAAGGCCTCATTCAGAGGAAACAGTCAGAATTCTGGTCAAGACTGCAGCATAAAACCAGCCTTGCTAGAATGAAAACAATGCAGACAACATCAGTAGGGTAAGAAACCTGCCTCACATTACACTTCAAATCATCCACACTGAGGTATTTAAGATTGAAGAAGTAGTTCTTAAGTAACTGACTGCATATTACATGAAGTTAACTCCAGCTCCTTCACGTACCACAGCACTGAGAAAACCCTTGGAAAAGCGGTTAAAGACGTGAGATTGAACCTGGAGAACGAGAAATTATCCTTTACACTCTTTCTCAATTTTTTTTCAGTTGAACCAAACGTGACTATTCCAAACCAAAATACTTGTTAGTAAAGTGGAAATATTTGTTAGAAAAGTACTGGTATCAATACATTGAACACACTTTTCAAAATCTTCTGACAATATAAAACACAACTGTCAAAATGTTTATGTTGGAACTTGATTTACATTCAGAATAAACATTTGTCTTTTGAAACTTCAGTCTTGAATATCCCAAACCTTCTATACTCAGCCTATTGGAGGCTTACACCTGCAGCTTATTAGTATAGTTATGAGAATATCAGAACCCTTTACTGAGAAAGTCACTGGCTGAACACAGCTGTTGATAACTGACACTGGTATTTTGGCTGGGTAGGACAATGTTGCAGCACTGAAGGGTCATTGTGGTATTGGTGCTTTGATTGTTTTGTGAGATGGTCTCTATATGTAGAAAAATGTGTGAACGCAGTGAAAAAAAACATACAGTGCAGCCTCTGACCCTGCCAGCTTCAATATACTGATAGATGTTCTGTCTGTTTTGGTTGATTTTACATCTACAGCACTCAGTTTTAGTTCAAGACACATTTAAAATATCATGAATATGAAACAAAACAATTAATTTTGGTATTTTTTTGGCAGTCTGTTAAAGTTCAGTCTCATATCAACCAGTTGTGTTTTACAGACTGAGACTGATTTTGATGAGTTTGTTGTTTTCAGAGTCAAAGAGCCGTGTCTCTCCATAGTGAGAGGTTTTTGTACGACCACTCAGTCAGTTTGTATCACTGTGGTACACGTTCGGTGGAGGAACCAGACTGGATGTTGGCAGTAAGTTCAATTTTCGATGTATTTTATAATGTCACAAACAATATTTTGCTTTTCACTCGTACATTTTTCTCTAGAAAGTAAAACATCTGATTTTACATCCTAAATGACGTTTTTGCCTGAAGTTTTCTGCCAACATCCAAAAATACAGTTTTGTGTTTAAAAGGTAAAAGTTAAATCCAATCAACAGCCGTGATCGGTCCATAAAAGAAATCATGTAATCAGAAGTTTAGATGAGGGAAACTTGAGGACTTGCAGGTTTAGTTTTGTCAGACAAAGTCAAAGAGTCGTGTCTCTCTACAGTGAGAGGTTTTTGTGCGACCACTCAGTCAGTTTGTATCACTGTGGTGGACTTTTGGTGGAGGAACCAGACTGGATGTTGGCAGTAAGTTTCTGATCGAATATTAAATATTGTATCATCAGTTCAGGTTATAATTGCTGTGTCTGAACATTTGTAGGAGACATAAATTTCCATTGGCTTGATGTAAATCACCTTAAAATCTCTGTTTCATTGGTCATTTCTCCTGTTTAACCGTGAAGCTGAACTCAGAGCAGCTTCACTCAAATTTTCTTTACATGTCTCCGTTCATTTGTGAAAAGCAAATAATTTGAACGGCAGGAAAGGTTAGAGAACAACAATCCTACTGTAGAAAATTTAGTCTTTAAATCTCCACTTTTCTTCAGCTGTTTTAAAGGTGAGTTCAAATTATTCTGAACAGTCTGACTGAAGCTCAGTTTTTAATCGTCTGTCAAATCACTGCTGTTTGCTTCTTTTTACCCCAGTTTGAAACAATCTTGAGACTTTTCTGAGGCTTTTGTCGTTTTGTTTTTTCTTTTAGATTTGTCTGAATTTTTAATTTGGCCGTCAGTTATTTTTCAGCTCATATGAGGACTCTCTCTGTGCTGATATGCATGAGAGGCTTCTTCAAGGGAAGTGAGACAATGTGTGAGTGAGTGACTGATGGAGCAGAAAAAACATCTGACAGAAACTCCTTAAAGGAGAAAACTCACTCTCACACAGTGAAGGTGTCAAAGTGGCTGGTGTTTGATTGATAGCTGTTTGGTCCCTGTCCTCTAAGCTGATTGGTGTCTCCTAGGTGATGCCCGTCCCACCCTGAGCGTGCTGCCCCCCTCCAGCGAGGAGCTGCAGCGGGGGAAGGCCACGCTCATTTGCCTGGCCAACAAGGGCTTCCCCTCAGACTGGAATCTGGCCTGGAAGGTGGACGGCAGAGGCAGAAGCAGCAGCAGCAGCTGGGAGGAGAGCAGCAGCCCCGGGGTGCTGGACAAGGACGGCCGCCACAGCTGGAGCAGCACCTGACGCTCACTGCAGACCAGTGGAGCAAGGTGGGCTCTGTGACCTGTGAGGCCACCCAGGGCTCCCAGACTCTGGTCTCAGAGACGCTGAGGAGAGACCAGTGTTCCCAGTCCTGACCCGACTCCCTGGGACTCTGCTACTGGTTTTACTCTGCTACTGCACCCCCCCTGCTCTCTGTAACACTGTCTCTCTCTCTTTTATTTCACTTGTTTCAGTAGCAGTATTTACGAGCTTGTCGAGCGTTTCAATAATGTTTCTGTTTTTCTAGATAATAAAAGTCTTTTCATCACATCAGTCATTTTCATCTTTATTATTTGAAAAGTGTCACGGAGAGTGAATTACAACCAGATGAAAACTGAGTTGATAAAAATATTGTAATTTCTCCATGATGACTTTAGAAAGAAAGTGTCAGACTACATAATATAATGTATATCCATATATGCTGTATATTAAGAGAGTAAAGAGTATGAACTCAGTCGGAACTCAGAACCAGTGATGGTAGACACCCGGTAACATTTCAATGAAGTATAATCCAGTCATTTATTATTACTGCAGGGTGTTAATGGTAGAACTCTGACGCTGTTATTCTGTGCATCCAAAGAATTCTCAAAATCCTTTAAACAAAAAAGTCCCAAATATATTTCCTAAATCTGAAACCAAGAGCAGTATATCATCAGCGTAAACAGGTATGAAATGAGTGTGATGTGTCATTCTAACCTTGGAAATATTTGCATGCAACTTCCACTGAAGAGTTCAACCACAAAGAAAACTCAACGAGGTGAAAACAGGAAAGAATGGAATTGTTAGTGAATTAATTAATCCATAAATATTTTTTGATTTCAATCATAAAATACGTTTGTCCTTCTGAATACAGAGCACACAGCATGAATAAAATATGTTACAGTGGAATAATGAACAGTTTTACATGAAGGAAATTGGATCTCATTCCTGTAAGATTTTGTAATTTATTTCATTAATGAATATGTTTGCGATTAAAGAAAAAAGGGTAGGAGATAAAATCATTAAGTAAATAATATTTACTGTTTTAGTTTCCATTGTCATACTTTAACTGAGGTTAGCTTTGATGTTCAGCAGAATGGTTCCAAGCCTATTTTAATGGAAGTATTAAAAGTACAACTTTCTGGTCAAATACTGAACATTTAGTGATAAAATATTAAATGTTGATCATTATTTGCAACATTTTCTTTAGTAAAACTTTTGCTGTTTTAGTTTCATTGCAGCTGTTGATTCAGATCAGTTCCTCTGCAGCTGTGGGAGGTTTTTGTACGACGTTGTATTACTGTGTGAACGGGAAGCTATTACTCTTCTGACAGTAGTAAACTCCTGAATCTTCAGCCTGGACTCTACTGATGGTCAGAGTGAAGTCAGACCCAGATCCACTTCCACTAAAACGATCTGAAACTCCAGACTGAAGGTTTCTAGCAAGATAAATCAGGAGTTTAGGAGCGTCTCCAGGTTTCTGAAGGTACCAGTGGAGGTAGCTGCTAACGCCTGAACTGGTTTTACATTTGATAGAGACAGTTTGTCCTGGAACAACAGACTGAGATCCAGGAGACTGAGTCAGGATGATTTCTCCTGATGAATCTGAAAATATGAAAAAGAGGAGAAGGGTTATTGAGACAAATCCAGCTTGGAAGAAACGAGGATCATTTCTTTAACATGAAGGAACAGATGGAAGGACGTCAATGCTGCTTGTTTCAGTGTTTCTCCATCATAGCAGAACATCATTGTGGTGAATCTGGCTGCATCCTGAAGCAAAGTTTTCAGAGGAGAGTCTCACCCTGAACAAGGAGCCCCAGGGTGGCCAGCAGTAGAGTCAGACACATCATCATTGTGCTGCCAGTGTGTCAGTGGCTGTGAAAGACCTGGACAGCCACTGATCAACACTGGCCTCTTAAGGTCTGGGAGCAGAGAGGCAGGACACATATGCAAAAGCACAGAGTCAGTGAACTGTAGCTGTCCTCAACATGTCGTGCTGTGTCCTCCTCACTGCTGGGACAAGTGATGATTGAAATCATCCTCATGGAGATTAAGAGAAGGGTTATTCAGACAAATCCCGCTTGGAAAGAGAGAGACATCGACATCCAAGTATTTCTTTTTTGGATGTTAGCAGTATTTACGAGCTTGTCAAGTGTTTCAATATTGTGGGAAAGTGGGAGATTACTTAATTTATATCCATATATGCTTTATATTAATAGAGTATTTATATGCAGAAAAAACTTTCTCACTCATGCTTGACTGTTACAAACCAGTGATAGCAGTAGTGTAAGTCCACATTTTGTTTTCATAACTGTAAAATTTCTCTGTCATTGTCAGGGCACATTTGTCTATAAAAATAAACCTTTGTGAGAATGACAGGTTACACACAGTTGTGCTAATAACAACTCATTCAATCACTTCTCATTTCCGAAGTGTGTTGATGGGTAGACTGTAAAACTATTATTGTTGTAGGTCTTAAAAAATAATGTTCAAAAACCATCTGTATGAATAAAACGACAAAAGTCTCAAAACCATGTTTAAATCTGAAATAAAAGGTAGTATATCATCAGCAAAAGGAGATATGAAATGGGTGTAATCTACAATTTTAACCCTTGAAATATTTATTCACTGTTTCTACTGAAGAGCTCAACCACAGAGACAAATGAAAAGAAATAAAGTGTCACTGAATCACATGATCCATAAATCCTTTTTGGTTTCAATCATAAAACACGTTTGTTGGAATACAGAGCAAACAACATGAATAGAATATGATATAATGACATGAGTAGTAATTATACAAAACTGTTGAAATCAGATTTTGTTATTTTTTAAAAAAAGAGTATGTTTTGGTTTGAACTGCAAATGGTAGGAGAATGTATAATATTTACATCTTTAGTCTTAAGGTGTTATCATACTCTGTAATAAATTCATCAATGGATTTAAACTCATGGATAAACAAAGTTCACCTTTTGATTTTCAGCTCATTGTTTCGAATCCTATGTCAATAAAATCATTAACAGCTTAACCTGTACATTAAATACATAATTTTCATGACTAAAATATTTCAAATTAATCAGGTTGAGAACCCTATTCTTCTTTTCTGATCTTTAGTGTTTTGGTTTCAGTGCAGCTGTTGATTCAGATCAGTTCCTCTGCAGCTGAGGGAGGTTTTTGTACGACGTTGTATCACTGTGTGAGCGGGCTGCTGATACTCTGCTGACAGTAGTAAACTCCTGAATCTTCAGCCTGAACTCTACTGATGGTCAGAGTGTAGTCAGACCCAGATCCACTTCCACTAAAACGATCTGAAACTCCAGACTCAAGGGTTGTAGCCCCATAAATCAGGAGTTTAGGAGCGTCTCCAGGTTTCTGAAGGTACCAGCTGAGGAAGCTGCTAACATCTGAACTGGTTTTACATTTGATAGAGACAGTTTGTCCTGGAACAACAGACTGAGATCCAGGAGACTGAGTCAGGATGATTTCTCCTGATGAATCTGAAAATATGAAAAAGAGGAGAAGGGTTATTGAGACAAATCCAGCTTGGAAGAAACGAGGATAATTTCTTTAACATGAAGGAACAGATGGAAGGACGTCAATGCTGCTTGTTTCAGTGTTTCTCCATCATAGCAGAACATCATTGTGGTGAACCTGGCTGCATCCTGAAGCAAAGTTTTCAGAGGAGAGTCTCACCCTGAACAAGGAGCCCCAGGGTGGCCAGCAGTAGAGTCAGAGACATCATCATTGTGCTGCCAGTGTGTCGGTGGCTGTGAAAGACCTGGACAGCCACTGATCAACACTGGCCTCTTAAGGTCTGGGAGCAGAGAGGCAGGACACATATGCAAAAGCACAGAGTCAGTGAACTGTAGCTGTCCTCAACATGTCGTGCTGTGTCCTCCTCACTGCTGGGACAAGTGATGATTGAAATCATCCTCACGGAGATTAAGAGAAGGGTTATTCAGACAAATCCCGCTTGGAAAGAGATGAACGACATCCAAGTATTTCTTTTTTGGATGTTAGCAGTATTTGCAAGCTTGTCGAGTTTTTCAATATTGTGGGAAAGTGGGAGATTACATAATTTATATCCATATATGCTTTATATTAACATAGTATTTATATTTAGAAAAAACTTTCTCACTCATGCTTGACTGTTACAAACCAGTGATAGCAGTAGTGTAAGTCCACAATTTGTTTTCATAACTGTAAAATTTCTCTGTCATAGTCAGGGCACATTTGTCTATAAAAATAAACCTTTGTGAGAATGACAGGTTACACACAGTTGTGCTAATAACAACTCATTCAATCGCTTCTCATTTCTGAAGTGTGTTGATGGGTAGACTGCAAAACTATTATTGTTGTAGGTCTTAAAAAATAATGTTCAAAAACCATCTGTATGAATAAAAACACAAAAGTCTCAAAACCTTATTTAAATCTGAAATAAAAAGTAGTATATCATCAGCTAAAGAAGATACGAAATGGGTATAATCTACAATTAGCCCTTGAAATATTTATTCACTGTTTCTACTGAAGAGCTCAACCACAGAGACAAATGAAAAGAAATAAAGTGTCACTGAATCACATGATCCATAAATCCTTTTTGGTTTCAATCATAAAACACGTTTGTTGGAATACAGAGCAAACAACATGAATAGAATATGATATAATGACATGAGTAGTAATTATACAACACTGTTGAAATCAGATTTTGTTATTCTTTTCAAAAAAGAGTATGTTTTGGTTTGAACTGCAAATGGTAGGAGAATGTATAATATTTACATCTTTTGTCTTAATGTGTTATCATACTCTGTAATAAACTCATCAATGGGTTTAGAATCACGAATAAACAGAATTCACCTTTGATTTTCAGCTCATTGTTTCGAATCCTATGTCAATAAATCATTAACAGTGTTACCTGTACATTAAATACATAATTTTCATGACTAAAATATTTCAAATTAATCAGGGTGAGAACCCTATTCTTCTTTTCTGATCTTTAGTGTTTTGGTTTCAGAGCAGCTTTTAAGTCAGATCTGATGAAAAATATTTAAATTACACCGAGTGTCCTTAAATAAGGTTCCATAATAACTGATATCTTTTCACTTTTGTTCAAAAGACAACATATTAAAAGACTAAAAATGCTTATTATTAAATGTTTCTGTTTCTTCCATGAAAACTCTCCTGTTTTTGTTTCAGTGCAGCTGTTGATTCAGATCAGTTCCTCTGCAGCTGAGGGAGGTTTTTGTACGACGTTGTATCACTGTGTGAGCGGGCTGCTGTCACTCTGCTGACAGTAGTAAACTCCTGAATCTTCAGCCTGAACTCTACTGATGGTCAGAGTGAAATCAGACCCAGATCCACTTCCACTAAAACGATCTGAAACTCCAGACTGAAGGGTTGTAGCATAATAAATCAGGAGTTTAGGAGCTTCTCCAGGTTTCTGAAGGTACCAGTTGAGGTAGCTGCTAGCATCTGAACTGGTTTTACATTTGATAGAGACAGTTTGTCCTGGAACAACAGATTGAGATCCAGGAGACTGAGTCAGGATGATTTCTCCTGATGAATCTGAAAATATGAAAAAGAGGAGAAGGGTTATTGAGACAAATCCAGCTTGGAAGAAACGAGGATCATTTCTTTAACATGAAGGAACAGATGGAAGGACGTCAATGCTGCTTGTTTCAGTGTTTCTCCATCATAGCAGAACATCATTGTGGTGAACCTGGCTGCATCCTGAAGCAAAGTTTTCAGAGGAGAGTCTCACCCTGAACAAGGAGGCCCAGGGTGGCCAGCAGTAGAGTCAGAGACATCATCATTGTGCTGTGCATTGTGTGTCGGTGGCTGTGAAAGACCTGGACAGCCGCTGATCAACACTGGCCTCTTAAGGTCTGGGAGCAGAGAGGCAGGACACATATGCAAAAGCACAGAGTCAGTGAACTGTAGCTGTCCTCAACATGTCGTGCTGTGTCCTCCTCACTGCTGGGACAAGTGATGATTGAAATAAGCCTCACGGAGATTAAGAGAAGGGTTATTCAGACAAATCCAGCTTGGAAAGAGATGATCGACATCCAAGTGTTTCTTTTTTGGATGTTAGCAGTATTTACGAGCTTGTCGAGTGTTTCAATATTGTGGGAAAGTGGGAGATTACTTAATTTATATCCATATATGCTTTATATTAATAGTGTATTTATATTTAGAAAAAACTTTCTCACTCATGCTTGACTGTTACAAACCAGTGATAGCAGTAGTGTAAGTCCACATTTTGTTTTCATAACTGTAAAATTTCTCTGTCATTGTCAGGGCACATTTGTCTATAAAAATAAACCTTTGTGAGAATGACAGGTTACACACAGTTGTGCTAATAACAACTCATTCAATCGCTTCTCATTTCCGAAGTGTGTTGATGGGTAGACTGCAAAACTATTATTGTTGTAGGTCTTAAAAAATCATGTTCAAAAACCATCTGTATGAATAAAACCACTAAAGTCTAAAACCATGTTTAAATCTGAAATAAAATGTAATATATCATCAGCAAAAGGAGATATGAAATGGGTGTAATCTACAATTTTAACCCTTGAAATATTTATTCACTGTTTCTACTGAAGAGCTCAACCACAGAGACAAATGAAAAGAAATAAAGTGTCACTGAATCACATGATCCATAAATCCTTTTTGGTTTCAATCATAAAACACGTTTGTTGGAATACAGAGCAAACAACATGAATAGAATATGATATAATGACATGAGTAGTAATTATACAAAACTGCTGAAATCAGATTTTGTTATTTAAAAAAAAAAAGAGTATGTTTTGGTTTTAACTGCAAATGGTAGGAGAATGTATAATATTTACATCTTTAGTCTTAAGGTGTTATCATACTCTGTAATAAATTCATCAATGGATTTAAACTCATGGATAAACAAAGTTCACCTTTTGATTTTCAGCTCATTGTTTCGAATCCTATGTCAATAAATCATTAACAGCTTAACCTGTACATTAAATACATAATTTTCATGACTAAAATATTTCAAATTAATCAGGTTGAGAACACTATTTTCTTTTCTCATCTTTAGTGTTTTGGTTTCAGTGCAGCTGTTGATTCAGATCAGTTCCTCTGCAGCTGAGGGAGGTTTTTGTACGACGTTGTATCACTGTGTGAGCGGGCTGCTGTAACCCTGCTGACAGTAGTAAACTCCTGAATCTTCAGCCTGAACTCTACTGACGGTCAGAGTGTAGTCAGACCCAGATCCACTTCCACTAAAACGATCTGAAACTCCAGACTGAAGGGTTGTAGCCTGATAAATCAGGAGTTTAGGAGCGTCTCCAGGTTTCTGAAGGTACCAGCTGAGGTAGCTGCTAACGCCTGAACTGGTTTTACATTTGATAGAGACAGTTTGTCCTGGAACAACAGACTGAGATCCAGGAGACTGAGTCAGGATGATTTCTCCTGATGAATCTGAAAATATGAAAAAGAGGAGAAGGGTTATTGAGACAAATCCAGCTTGGAAGAAACGAGGATCATTTCTTTAACATGAAGGAACAGATGGAAGGACGTCAATGCTGCTTGTTTCAGTGTTTCTCCATCATAGCAGAACATCATTGTGGTGAAGCTGGCTGCATCCTGAAGCAAGGTTTTCAGAGGAGAGTCTCACCCTGAACAAGGAGCCCCAGGGTGGCCAGCAGTAGAGTCAGAGACATCATCATTGTGCTGCCAGTGTGTCAGTGGCTGTGAAAGACCTGGACAGCCACTGATCAACACTGGCCTCTTAAGGTCTGGGAGCAGAGAGGCAGGACACATATGCAAACGCACAGAGTCAGTGAACTGTAGCTGTCCTCAACATGTCGTGCTGTGTCCTCCTCACTGCTGGGACAAGTGATGATTGAAATCATCCTCATGGAGATTAATCGAAACTCTGAATCAGATTTTTTCATTACGCCCCCTCTGCCTCCGAGGAATGTTGTGTTTTTGGTCTTCCATGTGTATCAGCTGTGTTCTGGGATACTGTTTTTGTGGTTTTGGGAGACCTAAACTGGGATTAGCTCACTGCTCTCTACCACTGCCTCAAAAGTGTTGACTTTGTCTCAGTTAGTTTGGTATCTTCTGGTCTTCATCCGCGAAATACTCAACAGTCATTTCTTCATTAAATGATCTGAATGATTGTCTCTGACATGTGACTTTAGACCTCTGATGACACCTCGTCATTTCTTCCACAAATGACATTTAAACAGGTTTGCAGAGCAGACACTGCAGCATGACATAACACGTGGTGATCTTCAGGTTAACGGAAACTCAGGCTGGTGTGTAGTCATTGATATTAAATCCTTCTGTTTAAAATAATTCTCTCTATTTGTCAAATAAAGGCCTCTTTCAGAGGAAACAGTCAGAATTCTGGTCAAGACTGCAGCGTAAAACCAGCCTTGCTAGAATGAAAACAATGCACACACAACATCAGTAGGGTAAGAAACCTGCCTCACATTACACTTAAAAATCATCCACACTGAGGTATTTAAAGATTGAAGTAGCTTTTAAGTAACTGAATGCATATTACATGAAGTTAACTCCAGCTCCTTCACGTACCACAGCACTGAGACAACCCTGAAAAACTTAAAGACGTGAGTTTGAACCTGGAGAACGAAATTATCCTTTACACTCTTTCAATTTTTTTCAGTTGAACCAAACGTGACTATTCAAACCAAAATACTTGTTAGTAAAGTGGAAATATTTGTTAGAAAAGTACTGGTACCAATACATTGAACACACTTTTTCAAAATCTTCTGACAATATAAAACACAACTGTCAAAATGTTTATGTTAGACTTGATTTATATTCAGAATAAAAAACATTTGTCTTTGAAACTTCAGTCTTGAATATCCCAAACCATCCTATACTCAGCCTATTGGAGGCTTACACCTGCAGCTTATTAGTATAGTTATGAGAATATCAGAACCCTTTACTGAGAAAGTCACTGGCTGAACACAGCTGTTGCTAACTGACACTGGTATGCTTTGGGTAGGACAATGTTGCAGCACTGAAGGGTCATTGTGGTATTGGTGCTTTGATTGTTTTGTGAGATGGTCTCTATATGTAGAAAAATGTGTGAACGCAGTGAAAAAAAACATACAGTGCAGCCTCTGACCCTGCCAGCTTCAATATACTGATAGATGTACCGTAGACCTTTTCCAGCTTGAGTCACAGTGTTAAACTGGTTCAGTCCTTATCTGTCAGGCAGATATGTTTTTTGATCATTTGTTCATTATGAACCACCTACTATCAGTTTAAGTTTTGGTGTTCCACAAGGCTCCATCCTGGGTCCTGCATTGTTCAGACTTTGAATGATGCTGTTGATTGATATTATGGCAGATGAAACTGATTCTTTACATGTCTGCAGACGATAGATAACTGTTCATTTTAACATTGTATTTTGAGACTCCACTCTGGTTGAAAAAAGATGGTTAATTTTTCTGTTCATAATAAATTCTAGTCATAAAAAATGACAGAACCTGAAAGAAAGTAAGAAGAAATCGGTCATTGCTGGAGCAACTTAACCTCTCAGACTTAGATATCGCGGCTCTTGCTGAAAATCTTGCTACGCTGTTTGTGTCCGAAGCTAAATTTGATCCTCTGCCAACACATTTATTTTCAGGGACATTTAGTGTTAGTCTCCTGTTTCAGATTACATTATGTTTATGACAGTGTCAGTGTTTCTGCAACGGAAAACATTTGTTACATTGCAGATATGGAGCTTCACTGTCCTGAGATTTATACACAGTCTTGGGACGTTGATGTTTCATATACTGTGAATTTGGTTTGTGGGTTGACATCAGTGGAGCCGACTGTGCTAGATGTTGCTATGATTTTAATGGTCTGATTGAGTTCTTCACTGGAACTGTTCTCTTCATTTAGGAAACTTTCAGGTTGTTGAGGTGGGACGGGAACTGTTTGAAGTTCAGGAGGGAAACTGGTGGAGACACTATGAACATCATGAACCACCTGTGTGTTGTGTGTTTCTGATGGTACCAGGCCAGGTAGTATTGTGGTCCAGAGTACTGAGCTACTTTTGGACTGGCCTTACATTCTATAGAGACAGGTTGACCAAGCTGCACTGATTTGGCTGCGGGCTGAGTCAGGACGTTTTGTCCAACAGACCCTGAGGAGAGAGAAGAGACACTGGATATGAGATGGTGGGGTGAAACTCAGATACACTCCAAATGATTTTCACATGACAGAAAAAGGATTTTCCTCACCCTGAGTCCAGCAGAGCAGAGTCCAGGTGAGGACGAAAGTCAAACTCATGTTCTTGATGAGCAGGATTTCTGTGGTGCTGCTGATGCATAGTGGCTCTCTATGGAAATGCTCTGACTGACTCCAACAGGGACCTGGATCACTCTGATGATGCTGTTTTTCAATGGATCAATCAATTTATCAGAGTATTGATTAGGACTGTATCACTACTCCTTTTAGGTGGATTTGTTGCCTCTGAACAGATTTTCTTCAGAAATGTCTGTTTTGGTTGATTTTACATCTACAGCACTCAGTTTTACTTCAAGACACATTTAAAAATATCATGAATATGAAACAAAACAATTAATTTTGGTATTTTTTTGGCAGTCTGTTAAAGTTCAGTCTCATATCAACCAGTTGTGTTTTACAGACTGAGACTGATTTTGATGAGTTTGTTGTTGTCAGAGTCAAAGAGCCGTGTCTCTCCATAGTGAGAGGTTTTTGTACGACCACTCAGTCAGTTTGTATCACTGTGGTACACGCTCGCGGAGGAACCAGACTGGATGTTGGCAGTAAGTTCAATTTTCGATGTATTTCATAATGTCACAAACAATATTTTGCTTTTTCACTCGGACATTTTTCTCTAGAAAGTAAAACATCTGATTTTACATCCTAAATGACTGTTTTGCCTGAAGTTTTCTGCCAACATCCAAAAATACAGTTTTGTGTTTAAACGTAAAAGTTGAATCCAATCAACAGCCGTGATTGGTCCATAAAAGAAATCATGTAATCAAATATTTAGTGAGGACTTGCAGGTTTAGTTTTGTCAGACAAAGTCAAAGAGTCGTGTCTCTCTACAGTGAGAGGTTTTTGTGCGACCACTCAGTCAGTTTGTATCACTGTGGTGGACTTTTGGTGGAGGAACCAGACTGATGTTGGCAGTAAGTTTCTGATCAAATATTAAATATTGTATCATCAGTTCAGGTTATAATTGCTGTGTCTGAACATTTGTAGGAGACATAAATTTCCATTGGCTTGATGTAAATCACCTTAAAATCTGTTTCATTGTTCATTTTTCCTGTTTAACCGTGAAGCTGAACTCAGAGCAGCTTCACTCAAATTTTCTTTACATGTCTCCGTTCATTTATGAAATGTTAACAATTTGAACGGCAGGAAAGATTAGAGAACAACAATCCTACTGTAGAAAATTTAGTCTTTAAATCTCCACTTTACTTCAGCTGTTTTAAAGGTGAGTTTAAATTATTCTGAACAGTCTGACTGAAGCTCAGTTTTTAAACGTCTGTCAAATCTCTGATATTTGCTTCTTTTTTACCCCAGTTTGAAACAATCTTGAGACTTTTCTGAGGCTTTTGTCGTTTTGTTTTTTCTTTTAGATTTGTCTGAATTTTTAATTTGGGTCAGTTATTTTCAGCTCATATGAGGACTCTCTCTGTGCTGATATGCATGAGAGGCTTCTTCAAGGGAAGTGAGACAATGTGTGAGTGAGTGACTGATGGAGCAGAAAAACATCTGACAGAAACTCCAAGGAGAAAACCCACTCTCACACAGTGAAGGTGTCAAAGTGGCTGGTGTTTGATTGATGGCTGTG
>NC_053423.1:26375756-26390857 GCF_016859285.1 Xiphias gladius
CTCCAGTTAGTTTGGTATCTTCTGGTTTTCATCCGCGAAATACTCAACAGTCATTTCTTCATTAAATGATCTGAATGATTGTCTCTGACATGTGACTTTAGACCTCTGATGACACTTCGTCATTTCTTCCTCAAAAGACATTTAAACAGGTTTGCAGAGTAGACACTGCAGCATGACATAACACGTGGTGATCTTCAGGTTAACAGAAACTCAGGCTGGTGTGTAGTCATTGAAATTAAATCATTTTGTTTAAAATAATTCTCTCTATTTGTCAAATAAAGGCCTCTTTCAGATGAAACAGTCAGAATTCTGGTCAAGACTGCAGCATAAAACCAGCCTTGCTAGAATGAAAACAATGCAGACAACATCAGTAGGGTAAGAAACCTGCCTCACATTACACTTAAAATCATCCACACTGAGGTATTTAAGATTGAAGTAGCTTTTAAGTAACTGAATGCATATTACATGAAGTTAACTCCAGCTCCTTCACGTACCACAGCACTGAGACAACCCTTGGAAAAGCGGTTAAAGACGTGAGATTGAACCTGGAGAACGAGAAATTATCCTTTACACTTTTTCTCAGTTTTTCTCAGTTGCACCAAACATGGCTATTCCCAACCAAAATACTTGTTAGTAAAGTGGAAATATTTGTTAGAAAAGTACTGGTATCAATACATTGAACACACTTTTCAAAATCTCCTGACAATATAAAACACAACTCTCAAAATGTTTATGCTGGAACTTGATTTACATTCAGAATAAACAACATTTGTCTTTTGAATCTTCAGTCTTGAATATCCCAAACCGTCTATACTCAGCCTATTGGAGGCTTACACCTGCAGCTTATTAGTATAGTTATGAGAATATCAGAACCCTTTACTGAGAAAGTCACTGGCTGAACACAGCTGTTGATAACTGACACTGGTATTTTGGCTGGGTAGGACAATGTTGCAGCACTGAAGGGTCATTGTGGTATTGGTGCTTTGATTGTTTTGTGAGATGGTCTCTATATGTAGAAAAATGTGTGAACGCAGTGAAAAAAACATACAGTGCAGCCTCTGACCCTGCCAGCTTCAATATACTGATAGATGTACCGTAGACCTTTTCCAGCTTGAGTCACAGTGTTAAACTGGTTCAGTCCTTATCTGTCAAGCAGAGATGTTTTTTGCTCATTTGTTCATTATGAACCACCTACTATCCGTTTAAGTTTTGGTGTTCCACAAGGCTCCATCCTGGGTCCTGCATTGTTCAGACTTTGAATGATGCTGTTGATTGTTATTACGGCAGATGAAACTGATTCTTTACATGTCTGCAGACGATAGATAACTGTACATTTTAACATTGTATTTTGAGACTCCACTCTGGTTGAAAAAAGATGGTTAATTTTTCTGTTCATAATAAATTCTAGTCATAAAAAATGACAGAACCTGAAAGAAAGTAAGAAGAAATCGGTCATTGCTGGAGCAACTTAACCTCTCAGACTTAATATTGCGGCTCTTGCTGAAAATATTGATACGCTGTTTGTGTCCAAAGCTAAATCTGATCCTCTGCCAACACATTTATTTTCAGGGACATTTAGTGTTAGTCTCCTGTTTCAGATTACATTATGTTTATGACAGTGTCAGTGTTTCTGCAACGGAAAACATTCTTTACATTGCAGATATGGAGCTTCAGTGTCCTGAGATTTCAATACAGTCTGGGGACGTTGATCTTTCATATACTGAGAATTTGGTTTGTGGGTTGACATCAGTGGTACCGACTCTGCTAGATGTTGCTATGATTTTATTGGTCTGATTGAGTTCTTCACTGGAACTGTTCTCTTCATTTAGGAAACTTTCAGGTTGTTGAGGTGGGAGGTGAACTGTTTGAAGTTCAGGAGGGAAACTGGTGGAGACACTATGAACATCATGAACCACCTGTGTGTTGTGTGTTTCTGATGGTACCAGGCCAGGTAGTATTGTGGTCCAGAGTACTGAGCTACTTTTGGACTGGCCATACATTCAATAGAGACAGGTTGACCAAGCTGCACTGATTTGGCTGCGGGCTGAGTCAGGACGTTTTGTCCAACAGACCCTGAGGAGAGAGAAGAGACACTGGATATGAGATGGTGGGGTGAAATTCAGATACACTCCAAATGATTTTCACATGACAGAAAAAGGATTTTCCTCACCCTGAGTCCAGCAGAGCAGAGTCCAGGTGAGTACGAAAGTAAAGGTCATGTTCTTGATGAGCAGGATTTCTGTGGTGCTGCTGATGCATAGTGGCTCTCTATGGAAATGCTCTGACTGACTCCAACAGGGACCTGGATAACTCTGATGATGCTGTTTTTCAATGGATCAATCAATTTATCAGAGTATTGATTAGGACTGTATCACTACTCCTTTTAGGTGGATTTGTTTCCTCTGAACAGATTTTCTTCAGAAATGTCTGTTTTGGTTGATTTTACATCTACAGCACTCGGTTTTAGTTCAAGACACATTTAAAAATATCATGAATATGAAACAAAACAATTAATTTTGGTATTTTCTGGCAGTCTGTTAAATTTCAGTCTCATATCAACCAGTTGTGTTTTACAGACTGAGACTGATTTTGATGAGTTTGTTGTTGTCAGAGTCAAAGAGCCGTGTCTCTCCATAGTGAGAGGTTTTTGTACGACCACTCAGTCAGTTTGTATCACTGTGGTACACGTTCGGTGGAGGAACCAGACTGGATGTTGGCAGTAAGTTTCTGATCAAATATTAAATATTGTATCATCAGTTCAGGTTATAATTGCTGTGTCTGAACATTTGTAGGAGACATAAATTTCCATTGGCTTGATGTAAATCACCTTAAAATCTCTGTTTCATTGGTCATTTCTCCTGTTTAACCGTGAAGCTGAACTCAGAGCAGCTTCACTCACATTTTCTTTACATGTCTCCGTTCATTTGTGAAAAGCAAATAATTTGAACGGCAGGAAAGATTAGAGAACAACAATCCTACTGTAGAAAATTTAGTCTTTAAATCTCCACTTTACTTCAGCTGTTTTAAAGGTGAGTTCAAATTATCCTGAACAGTCTGACTGAAGCTCAGTTTTTAATCGTCTGTCAAATCACTGCTGTTTGCTTCTTTTTACCCCAGTTTGAAACAATCTTGAGACTTTTCTGAGGCTTTTTATCGTTTTGTTTTTTCTTTTAGATTTGTCTGAATTTTTAATTTGGCCGTCAGTTATTTTTCAGCTCATATGAGGACTCTCTCTGTGCTGAAATGCATGAGAGGCTTCTTCAAGGGAAGTGAGACAATGTGTGAGTGAGTGACTGGTGGAGCAGAAAAAACATCTGACAGAAACTCCTTAAAGGAGAAAACCCACTCTCACACAGTGAAGGTGTCAAAGTGGCTGGTGTTTGATTGATAGCTGTTTGGTCCCTGTCCTCTAAGCTGATTGGTGTCTCCTAGGTGATGCCCGTCCCACCCTGAGCGTGCTGCCCCCCTCCAGCGAGGAGCTGCAGCGGGGGAAGGCCACGCTCATGTGCCTGGCCAACAAGGGCTTCCCCTCAGACTGGAATCTGGCCTGGAAGGTGGACGGCAGAGGCAGAAGCAGCAGCAGCAGCTGGGAGGAGAGCAGCAGCCCCGGGGTGCTGGACAAGGACGGCCGCTACAGCTGGAGCAGCACCCTGACGCTCACTGCAGACCAGTGGAGCAAGGTGGGCTCTGTGACCTGTGAGGCCACCCAGGGCTCCCAGACTCTGGTCTCAGAGACGCTGACGAGAGACCAGTGTTCCCAGTCCTGACCCGACCCCCTGGGACTCTGCTACTGGTTTTACTCTGCTACTGCTCCCCCCCTGCTCTCTGTAACACTGTCTCTCTCTCTTTTATTTGACTTGTTTCAGTAGCAGTATTTACGAGCTTGTCGAGCGTTTCAATAATGTTTCTGTTTTTCTAGATAATAAAAGTCTTTTCATCACATCAGTCGTTTTCATCTTTATTATTTGAAAAGTGTCACGGAGAGTGAATTACATCCAGATGAAAACTGAGTTGATAAAAATATTGTAATTTCTCCATGATGACTTTAGAAAGAAAGTGTCAGACTACATAATATAGTGTATATCCATATATGCTGTATATTAAGAGAGTATAGAGTATGAACTCAGTCGGAACTCAGAACCAGTGATGGTAGACACCCGGTAACATTTCAATGAAGTATAATCCAGTCATTTATTATTACTGCAGGGTGTTAATGGTAGAACTCTGACGCTGTTATTCTGTGTATCCAAAGAATTCTCAAAATCCTTTAAACAAAAAAGTCCCAAAAATATTTCCTAAATCTGAAACCAAGAGCAATATATCATCAGCGTAAACAGGTATGAAATGAGTGTGAAGTGTAATTCTAACCTTGGAAATATTTGCATGCTGCTTCCACTGAAGAGTTCAACCACAAAGAAAACTCAACGAGATGAAAACAGGAAAGAATGAAATTGTTACTGAATTAAATACTCCACAAATCTTTTTTGATTTCAATCATAAAATACGTTTGTCCTTCTGAATACAGAGCACACAGCATGAATAAAATATGTTACAGTGGAATAATGAACAATTTTACATGAAGGAAATTGGATCTCATTCCTGTAAGATTTTGTAATTTATTTCACTAATGAATATGTTTGTGATTAAAAAAAAGTGTAGGAGATAAAATCATTAAGTAAATAATATTTACTGTTTTAGTTTCCATTGTCATACTTTAACTGAGGTTAGCTTTGATGTTCAGCAGAATGGTTCAAAGCCTATTTTAATGGAAGTATTAAAAGTACAACTTTCTGGTCAAATACTGAACATTTAGTGATAAAATATTAAATGTTGATCAATATTTGCTACATTTTCTGTATGTTAGTGTCGGCTCTGTTAGTGTTTTGGTTTCAGTGCAGTATTTGATTCAGATCAGTTCCTCTGCAGCTGAGGGAGGTTTTTGTACGACGTTGTATCACTGTGTGAGCGGGAAGCTGTTACCCTGCAGACAGTAGTAAACTCCTGAATCTTCAGCCTGAACTCTACTGATGGTCAGAGTGAAGTCAGACCCAGATCCACTTCCACTAAAACGATCTGAAACTCCAGACTGAAGGTTTGTAGCATAATAAATCAGGAGTTTAGGAGCGTCTCCAGGTTTCTGAAGGTACCAGTGGAGGTAGTTGCTAACACCTGAACTGGTTTTACATTTGATAGAGACAGTTTGTCCTGGAACAACAGACTGAGATCCAGGAGACTGAGTCAGGATGATTTCTCCTGATGAATCTGAAAATATGAAAAAGAGGAGAAGGGTTATTGAGACAAATCCAGCTTGGAAGAAACGAGGATCATTTCTTTAACATGAAGGAACAGATGGAAGGACGTCAATGCTGCTTGTTTCAGTGTTTCTCCAACATAGCAGAACATCATTGTGGTGAACCTGGCTGCATCCTGAAGCAAAGTTTTCAGAGGAGAGTCTCACCCTGAACAAGGAGCCCCAGGGTGGCCAGCAGTAGAGTCAGAGACATCATCATTGTGCTGCCAGTGTGTCAGTGGCTGTGAAAGACCTGGACAGCCACTGATCAACACTGGCCTCTTAATGTCTGGGAGCAGAGAGGCAGGACACATATGCAAAAGCACAGAGTCAGTGAACTGTAGCTGTCCTCAACATGTCGTCCTCCTCACTGCTGGGACAAGTGATGATTGAAATCATCCTCACGGAGATTAAGAGAAGGGTTCTACAGAAAAATCCCGCTTGGAAAGAGATGATCGACATCCAAGTATTTCTTTTTTGGATGTTAGCAGTATTTACGAGCTTGTCGAGTGTTTCAATATTGTGGGAAAGTGGGAGATTACATAATGTATATCCATATATTCTTTATATTAATAGAGTATTTATATTTAGAAAAAACTTTCTCACTCATGCTTGACTGTTACAAACCGGTGATAGCAGTAGTCCACATTTTCTTTTCATAACTGTAAAATTTCTCTGTCATAGTCAGGGCACATTTGTCTATAAAAATAAACCTTTGTGAGAATGACAGGTTACACACAGTTGTGCTAATAACAACTCATTCAATCGCTTCTCATTTCTGAAGTGTGTTGATGGGTAGACTGCAAAACTATTATTGTTGTAGGTCTTAAAAAATAATGTTCAAAAACCATCTGTATGAATAAAAACACAAAAGTCTCAAAACCATGTTTAAATCTGAAATAAAAGGTAGTATATCATCAGCAAAAGGAGATATGAAATGGGTGTAATCTACAATTTTAACCCTTGAAATATTTATTCACTGTTTCTACTGAAGAGCTCAACCACAGAGACAAATGAAAAGAAATAAAGTGTCACTGAATCACATGATCCATAAATCCTTTTTGGTTTCGATCATAAAACACGTTTGTTGGAATACAGAGCAAACAACATGAATAGAATATGATATAATGACATGAGTAGTAATTATACAACACTGTTGAAATAAGATTTTGTTATTTTTTAAAAAAAGAGTATGTTTTGGTTTGAACTGCAAATGGTAGGAGAATGTATAATATTTACATCTTTAGTCTTAAGGTGTTATCATACTCTGTAATAAACTCATCAATGGATTTAAACTCATGGATAAACAAAGTTCACCTTTTGATTTTCAGCTCATTGTTTCGAATCCTATGTCAATAAATCATTAACAGTGTAACCTGTACATTAAATACATAATTTTCATGACTAAAATATTTCAAATTAATATGGTTGAGAACCCTATTTTCTTTTCTGATCTTTAGTGTTTTGGTTTCAGTGCAGCTGTTGATTCAGATCAGTTCCTCTGCAGCTGAGGGAGGTTTTTGTACGACGTTGTATCACTGTGTGAACGGGCTGCTGTAACCCTGCTGACAGTAGTAAACTCCTGAATCTTCAGCCTGAACTCTACTGATGGTCAGAGTGAAGTCAGACCCAAATCCACTTCCACTAAAACGATCTGAAACTCCAGACTGAAGGTTTGTAGCCTGATAAATCAGGAGTTTAGGAGCTTCTCCAGGTTTCTGAAGGTACCAGTGGAGGTAGTTGCTAACATCTGAACTGGTTTTACATCTGATAGAGACAGTTTGTCCTGGAACAACAGACTGAGATCCAGGAGACTGAGTCAGGATGATTTCTCCTGATGAATCTGAAAATATGAAAAAGAGGAGAAGGGTTATTGAGACAAATCCAGCTTGGAAGAAACGAGGATCATTTCTTTAACATGAAGGAACAGATGCAAGGACGTCAATGCTCCTTGTTTCAGTGTTTCTCCATCATAGCAGAACATCATTGTGGTGAATCTGGCTGCATCCTGAAGCAAAGTTTTCAGAGGAGAGTCTCACCCTGAACAAGGAGCCCCAGGGTGGCCAGCAGTAGAGTCAGAGACATCATCATTGTGCTGCCAGTGTGTCAGTGGCTGTGAAAGACCTGGACAGCCACTGATCAACACTGGCCTCTTAAGGTCTGGGAGCAGAGAGGCAGGACACATATGCAAAAGCACAGAGTCAGTGAACTGTAGCTGTCCTCAACATGTCGTGCTGTGTCCTCCTCACTGCTGGGACAAGTGATGATTGAAATCATCCTCATGGTGAATAAGAGAAATTCTGAATCAGATTTTTTCATTACGCCCCCTCTGCCTCCGAGGAATGTCGTGTGTTTGGTTTTCCATGTGTATCAGCTGTGTTCTGGGATACTGGTTTTTGTGGTTTTGGGAGACCTAAACTGGGATTAGCTCACTGCTCTCTACCACTGCCTCAAAAGTGTTGACTTTGTCTCAGTTACTTTGGTATCTGCAGGTCTTCATCTGCGAAATACTCAACAGTCATTTCTTCATTAAATGATCTGAATGATTGTCTCTGACATGTGACTTTAGACCTCTGATGACACTTCGTCATTTCTTCCTCAAAAGACATTTAAATAGGTTTGCAGAGTAGACACTGCAGCATGACATAACACGTGGTGATCTTCAGGTTAACGGAAACTCAGGCTGGTGTGTAGTCATTGAAATTAAATCCTTTCTTTTAAAATAATTCTCTGTATCTGTCAAATAAAGGCCTCATTCAGAGGAAACAGTCAGAATTCTGGTCAAGACTGCAGCATAAAACCAGCCTTGCTAGAATGAAAACAATGCAGACAACATCAGTAGGGTAAGAAACCTGCCTCACATTACACTTAAAATCATCCACACTGAGGTATTTAAGATTGAAGAAGTAGTTCTTAAGTAACTGACTGCATATTACATGAAGTTAACTCCAGCTCCTTTTCTCACCAAAGCACTGAGACAACCCTTGGAAAAGCGGTTAAAGACGTGAGATTGAACCTGGAGAACGAGAAATTATCCTTTACACTTTTTCTCAGTTTTTCTCAGTTGCACCAAACATGGCTATTCCCAACCAAAATACTTGTTAGTAAAGTGGAAATATTTGTTAGAAACGTACTGGTATCAATACATTGAACACACTTTTCAAAATCTTCTGACAATATAAAACACAACTGTCAAAATGTTTATGTTGGAACTTGATTTACATTCAGAATAAACATTTGTCTTTTGAAACTTCAGTCTTGAATATCCCAAACCGTCTATACTCAGCCTATTGGAGGCTTACACCTGCAGCTTATTAGTATAGTTATGAGAATATCAAAACCCTTTACTGAGAAAGCCACTGGCTGAACACAGCTGTTGATAACTGACACTGGTATTTTGGCTGGGTAGGACAATGTTGCAGCACTGAAGGGTCATTGTGGTGTTGGTGCTTTGATTGTTCTGTGACATGGTCTCTATATGTAGAAAAATGTGTGAACGCAGTGAAAAAAAACATACAGTGCAGCCTCTGACCCTGCCAGCTTCAATATGCTAATAGATGTTCCGTAGACCTGTTCCAGCTTGAGTCACAGTGTTAAACTGGTTCAGTCCTTATCTGTCAGGCAGAGATGATTTTGGCTCATTTGTTCATTATGAACCACCTACTATCCGTTTAAGTTTTGGTGTTCCACAAGGCTCCATCCTGGGTCCTGCATTGTTCAGACTTTGAATGATGCTGTTGATTGTTATTACGGCAGATGAAACTGATTCTTTACATGTCTGCAGACGATAGATAACTGTACATTTTAACATTGTATTTTGAGACTCCACTCTGGTTGAAAAAAGATGGTTAATTTTTCTGTTCATAATAAATTCTAGTCATAAAAAATGACAGAACCTGAAAGAAAGTAAGAAGAAATCGGTCATTGCTGGAGCAACTTAACCTCTCAGACTTAATATTGCGGCTCTTGCTGAAAATCTTGATACGCTGTTTGTGTCCGAAGCTAAATCTGATCCTCTGCCAACACATTTATTTTCAGGGACATTTAGTGTTAGTCTCCTGTTTCAGATTACATTATGTTTATGACAGTGTCAGTGTTTCTTCAACGGAAAACATTTGTTACATTGCATATATGGAGCTTCAGTGTCCTGAGATTTCAACACAATCTGGGGACATTGATGTTTCATATACTGAGAATTTGGTTTGTGGGTTGACATCAGTGGAGCCGACTCTGCTAGATGTTGCTATGATTTTATTGGTCTGATTGAGTTCTTCACTGGAACCGTTCTCTTTATTTAGGAAACTTTCAGGTTGTTGAGGTGGGAGGTGAAGTGTTTGAAGTTCAGGAGGGAAACTGGTGGAGACACTATGAACATCATGAACCACCTGTGTGTTGTGTGTTTCTGATGGTACCAGGCCAGGTAGTATTGTGGTCCAGAGTACTGAGCTACTTTTGGACTGGCCTTACATTCAATAGAGACAGGTTGACCAAGCTGCACTGATTTGGCTGCGGGCTGAGTCAGGACGTTTTGTCCAACAGACCCCGAGGAGAGAGAAGAGACACTGGATATGAGATGGTGGGGTGAAATTCAGATACACTCCTAATGATTTTCACATGACAGAAAAAGGATTTTCCTCACCCTGAGACCAGCAGAGCAGAGTCCAGGTGAGGACGAAAGTCAAACTCATGTTCTTGATGAGCAGGATTTCTGTGGTGCTGCTAATGCAAAGTGGCTCTCTATGGAAATGCTCTGACTGACTCCAACAGGGACCTGGATCACTCTGATGATGCTGTTTTTCAATGGATCAATCAATTTATCAGAGTATTGATTAGGACTGTATCACTACTCCTTTTAGGTGGATTTGTTGCCTCTGAACAGATTTTCTTCAGAAATGTCTGTTTTGGTTGATTTTACATCTACAGCACTCGGTTTTAATTCAAGACACATTTAAAAATATCATGAATATGAAACAAAACAATTAATTTTGGTATTTCTTGGCAGTCTGTTAAAGTTCAGTCTCATATCAACCAGTTGTGTTTTACAGACTGAGACTGATTTTGATGAGTTTGTTGTTGTCAGAGTCAAAGAGCCGTGTCTCTCCATAGTGAGAGGTTTTTGTACGACTCAGTCAGTTTGTATCACTGTGGTACACGTTCGGTGGAGGAACCAGACTGGATGTTGGCAGTAAGTTCAATTTTCGATGTATTTTATAATGTGACAAACAGTATTTTGCTTTTCACTCGTACATTTTTCTCTAGAAAGTAAAACATCTGATTTTACATCCTAAATGACGTTTTTGCCTGAAGTTTTCTGCCAACATCCAAAAATACAGTTTTGTGTTTAAAACGTAAAAGTTAAATCCAATCAACAGCCGTGATTGGTCCATAAAAGAAATCATGTAATCAAATATTTAGATGAGGGAAACTTGAGGACTTGCAGGTTTAGTTTTGTCAGACAAAGTCAAAGAGTCGTGTCTCTATACAGTGAGAGGTTTTTGTGCGACCACTCAGTCAGTTTGTATCACTGTGGTGGACTTTTGGTGGAGGAACCAGACTGGATGTTGGCAGTAAGTTTCTGATCAAATATTAAATATTGTATCATCAGTTCAGGTTATAATTGCTGTGTCTGAACATTTGTAGGAGACATAAATTTCCATTGGCTTGATGTAAATTACCTTAAAATCTCTGTTTCATTGTTCATTTTTCCTGTTTAACCGTGAAGCTGAACTCAGAGCAGCTTCACTCAACTTTTCTTTACATGTCTCCGTTCATTTGTGAAATGTTAACAATTTGAACGGCAGGAAAGATTAGAGAACAACAATCCTACTGTAGAAAATTTAGTCTTTAAATCTCCACTTTTCTTCAGCTGTTTTAAAGGTCAGTTCAAATTATCCTGAACAGTCTGACTGAAGCTCAGTTTTTAATCGTCTGTCAAATCTCTGATGTTTGCTTCTTTTTACCCAGGTTTGAAACAATCTTGAGACTTTTCTGAGGCTTTTGTCGTTTTGTTTTTCTTTTAGATTTGTCTGAATTTTAAATATGGCCGTCAGTTATTTTTCAGCTCATATGAGGACTCTCTCTGTGCTGATATGCATGAGAGGCTTCTTCAAGGGAAGTGAGACAATGTGTGAGTGAGTGACTGATGGAGCAGAAAAAACATCTGACAGAAACTCCTTAAAGGAGAAAACCCACTCTCACACAGTGAAGGTGTCAAAGTGGCTGGTGTTTGATTGACAGCTGTGTGGTCCCTGTCCTCTAAGCTGATTGGTGTCTCCTAGGTGATGCCCGTCCCACCCTGAGCGTGCTGCCCCCCTCCAGCGAGGAGCTGCAGCGGGGGAAGGCCACGCTCATGTGCCTGGCCAACAAGGGCTTCCCCTCAGACTGGAATCTGGCCTGGAAGGTGGACGGCAGAGGCAGAAGCAGCAGCAGCAGCTGGGAGAGCAGCAGCCCGGGGTGCTGGGCAAGGACGGCCGCTACAGCTGGAGCAGCACCCTGACGCTCACTGCAGACCAGTGGAGCAAGGTGGGCTCTGTGACCTGTGAGGCCACCCAGGGCTCCCAGACTCTGGTCTCAGAGACGCTGAGGAGAGACCAGTGTTCCCAGTCCTGACCCGACTCCCTGGGACTCTGCTACTGGTTTTACTCTGCTACTGCTCCCCCCCTGCTCTCTGTAACACGGTCTCTCTCTCTTTTATTTGACTTGTTTCAGTAGCAGTATTTACGAGCTTGTCGAGCGTTTCAATAATGTTTCTGTTTTTCTAGATAATAAAAGTCTTTTCATCACATCAGTTGTTTTCATCTTTATTATTGGGAAAGTGTCACGGTCCATATATGCTGTATATTAAGAGAGTGTAGAGTATGAACTCAGTCGGAACTCAGAACCAGTGATGGTAGACACCTGGTAACATTTCAATGAAGTATAATCCAGTCATTTCTTATTACTGCAGGGTGTTAATGGTAGAACTCTGACGCATTTATTCTGTGTATCCAAAGAATTCTCAAAATCCTTTAAACAAAAAAGTCCCAAAAATATTTCCTAAATCTGAAACCAAGAGCAATATATCATCAGCGTAAACAGGTATGAAATGAGTGTGAAGTGTAATTCTAACCTTGGAAATATTTGCATGCTGCTTCCACTGAAGAGTTCAACCACAAAGAAAACTCAACGAGGTGAAAACAGGAAAGAATGAAATTGTTAGTGAATTAATTAATCCATAAATCTTTTTTGATTTCAATCATAAAATACGTTTGTCCTTCTGAATACAGAGCACACAGCATGAATAAAATATGTTACAGTGCAATAATGAGCAATTTTACATGAAGGAAATTGGATCTCATTCCTGTAAAATTTTGTAATTTATTTCACTAATGAATATGTTTGCGATTAAAGAAAAAAGGGTAGGAGATAAAATCATTAAGTAAATAATATTTACTGTTTTAGTTTCCATTGTCATACTTTAACTGAGGTTAGTTTTGATTTTCAGCAGAATGGTTCCAAGCCTATTTTAATGGAAGTATTAAAAGTACAACTTTCTGGTCAAATACTGAACATTTAGTGGTAAAATATTCAATGTTGATCATTATTTGCTACATTTTCCTAAGTAAAACTTTTGCTGTTTTAGTTTCACTGCAGCTGTTGATTCAGATCAGTTCCTCTGCAGCTGTGGGAGGTTTTTGTACGACGTTGTATCACTGTGTGAGCGGGAAGCTGTCACCCTGCTGACAGTAGTAAACTCCTGAATCTTCAGCCTGAACTCTACTGATGGTCAGAGTGAAGTCAGACCCAGATCCACTTCCACTAAAACGATCTGAAACTCCAGACTGAAGGGTTGTAGCATAATAAATCAGGAGTTTAGGAGCTTCTCCAGGTTTCTGAAGGCACCAGCTGAGGAGGTCGCTAACTTCTGAACTGGTTTTACATTTGATAGAGACAGTTTGTCCTGGAACAACAGACTGAGATCCAGGAGACTGAGTCAGGATGATTTCTCCTGATGAATCTGAAAATATGAAAAAGAGGAGAAGGGTTATTGAGACAAATCCAGCTTAGAAGAAACAAGGATCATTTCTTTAACATGAAGGAACAGATGGAAGGAGGTCAATGCTGCTTGTTTCAGTGTTTCTCCATCATAGCAGAACATCATTGTGGTGAACCTGGCTGCATCCTGAAGCAAAGTTTTCAGAGGAGAGTCTCACCCTGAACAAGGAGCCCCAGGGTGGCCAGCAGTAGAGTCAGAGACATCATCATTGTGCTGCCAGTGTGTCAGTGGCTGTGAAAGACCTGGACAGCCACTGATCAACACTGGCCTCTTAAGGTCTGGGAGCAGAGAGGCAGGACACATATGCAAAAGCACAGAGTCAGTGAACTGTAGCTGTCCTCAACATGTCGTGCTGTGTCCTCCTCACTGCTGGGACAAGTGATGATTGAAATCATCCTCATGGTGAATAAGAGAAACTCTGAGTCAGATTTTTTCATTACGCCCCCTCTGCCTCCGAGGAATGTTGTGTGTTTGGTCTTCCATGTGTATCAGCTGTGTTTAGGGATACTGGTTTTTGTGGTTTTGGGAGACCTAAACTGGGATCAGCTCACTGCTCTTTACCACTGCCTCAAAAGTTTTGACTTTGTCTCAGTTAGTTTGGTATCTGCAGGTCTTCATCTGCGAAATACTCAACAGTCATTTCTTCATTAAATGATCTGAATGATTGTCTCTGACATGTGACTTTAGACCTCTGATGACACTTCGTCATTTCTTCCTCAAAAGACATTTAAACAGGTTTGCAGAGTAGACACTGCAGCATGACATAACACGTGGTGATCTTCAGGTTAACGGAAACTCAGGCTGGTGTGTAGTCATTGAAATTAAATCCTTTCTTTTAAAATAATTCTCTGTATCTGTCAAATAAAGGCCTCATTCAGAGAAAACAGTCAGAATTCTGGTCAAGACTGCAGCATAAAACCAGCCTTGCTAGAATGAAAACAATGCACACAACATCAGTAGGGTAAGAAACCTGCCTCACATTACACTTAAAATCATCCACACTGAGGTATTTAAGATTGAAGAAGTAGTTCTTAAGTAACTGACTGCATATTACATGAAGTTAACTCCAGCTCCTTCACGTACCACAGCACTGAGACAACCCTTGGAAAAGCGGTTAATCATGTGAGATTGAACCTGGAGAACGAGAAATTATCCTTTACACTTTTTCTCAGTTTTTCTCAGTTGCACCAAACATGGCTATTCCCAACCAAAATACTTGTTAGTAAAGTGGAAATATTTGTTAGAAACGTACTGGTATCAATACATTGAACACACTTTTCAAAATCTTCTGACAATATAAAACACAACTGTCAAAATGTTTATGTTGGAACTTGATTTACATTCAGAATAAACATTTGTCTTTTGAAACTTCAGTCTTGAATATCCCAAACCGTCTATACTCAGCCTATTGGAGGCTTACACCTGCAGCTTATTAGTATAGTTATGAGAATATCAAAACCCTTTACTGAGAAAGCCACTGGCTGAACACAGCTGTTGCTAACTGGCATTGGTAATTTGGCTGGGTAGGACAATGTTGCAGCACCGAAGGGTCATTGTGGTATTGGTGCTTTGATTGTTTTGTGAGATGGTCTCTATATGTAGAAAAATGTGTAAACGCAGTGAAAAAAAACATACAGTGCAGCCTCTGACCCTGCCAGCTTCAATATACTAATAGATGTACCGTAGACCTTTTCCAGCTTGAGTCACAGTGTTAAACTGGTTCAGTCCTTATCTGTCAAGCAGAGATGTTTTTTGCTCATTTGTTCATTATGAACC
>NC_053423.1:26391357-26469262 GCF_016859285.1 Xiphias gladius
ATCAGTCTCTGCAGTAGCTTCCAGCTGCAGCAGCCAGTTCAGTTTCTCTTCAGTCTGACTGAGGGAGGTTTTTGTACGACACTTTTTCACTGTGTCAACAACCACTGACTGTTTAGCCAGTGATAACTCTGACAATAGTAAACTGCTGCATCTTCAGCCTGGACTCCACTGATGGACAGAGTGAAGTCAGAGTTGGATCCACTGATTGGAAAACGATCTGGAATCCCTGATGCTCGAGTGGTAGCAGTCCCAGAAACACTCGGAGGAATGGGAATTTGTGCATTTCACTGACAACCGGACAACTCCGTCTGCTGAGGAAGATCATGTGAAATGAACTGAAAGTTCCACAACGGATACTGAACGGAGAGAGACTGGAGAGATTTTGTCAACAGCTGTTTCCAAGGTCAAGACTTAACTTTCAGTCTAAATGTATTTGTTGGGTTTTTGAGTTGCATGTCAGGGGGAATGTGTTGCTGCATATGCTTTGGCTGTTTATACACTTGTAGTTATATATACATGTAGATACAATTATATCCAGTCAGTCGCTTATGTCTTTTGCGTTTTTCTGATTTCAGTTGATGCTGAGCTTTTCCTCAGATACTATTAGTTCACATATTTAAGACAATTTTTTTGAGATCTGACAGACGTTTGGGTTTTGTTTGTGTCGTCTTTGATCATGAAGGTTTCTGATGCTGATCTGTGTCGTCATATTTTCTTCTCACAGCCTATAGTTGAGATAGCTGTGATCCAGTGTGCAGCTGAGGTCAAAGGTCATCACAAGGCCTTTTTTCATTGATTTTCTCAGGTTGGCTCCTCTTGATTTATTTACAAGTCAGATAAGAACATGTGACTATAACTGGATGTGAATGGATGGAGAGAAGCTGTGATGAAGAAAGTTATTTTATTTCCACCAAGATCAGTGTTTTGATATTCAACTTGTTTTGATACATGTTGAAACCACTTCATGAAATTTTCTGTGTACGGTGTGTGTGTGTGTGTGTGTGTGTGTGTGTGTGTGTGTGTGTGTGTGTGTGTGTGTGTGTGTGTGTGTGTGTGTGTGTGTGTGTGTGTGTATGCTGTGTGTGTGTGTGTGTGTGTGAGACCTCAGTCAACTGTATCAGTCTCTGCAGTAGCTTCCAGCTGCAGCAGCCAGTTCAGTTTCTCTTCAGTCTGACTGAGGGAGGTTTTTGTACGACACTTCTTCTCTGTGTGAACAGATTCTTACTGTTGAGATAGTGATAACTCAGACAGTAGTAAACTCCTGCATCTTCAGCCTGGACTCCACTGATGGTCAGAGTGAAGTCAGAGTTTGATCCACTGCCTGTAAAACGACCTGGAATCCCTGATGCTCGAGTGGTAGCAAAGTAAATAAGTAGTTTAATAGTTTCTCCATCTCTCTGTTGGTACCAGGCTAAACGGGGGTTGTTGCTATAGACATAAACATCCTGACTGGTCCTACATCTGATGGCGACGGAGCCTCCCAGAGCAGAGCTCACTGCTCCAGGCTGAGTCACTGTGACCTGGCCTCTGGACTCTGAGGACACAGAGACAGAAACATGAAGCAGCGTCACGGTTTTGTCGGCTTGATTTCAGAGGGACGGACGTTGATAGAGGAGAGGAGTTTGATTCTCTGGACTTTACCTGTGAAGCAGCAGCAGAGCAGAGTCCAGATGAGGACGGAGGTCAGCGTCATCTTCTTGATGAGGAGGATTTCCGTGGCTTCTGTTGTCATGAAAGACAGATGTCAGTCATCGGGACTTGACTTTTTATTTGTTACTGGCACCGTATTGCTTGTTCATTGATTGATGTGAAGGGGAAAAAAGGGTTCAGATTTAAAATGCACTTTTTCTTTCTCATGAAAATGTAATCAGTAAATCGTGAAGAGATTAGAGCCGGTACCTGGCTGAGATTACATCTGTGTGCAGTGGACATTTGCATTTTGTGATGGGACCTGGAACCTGGGACATGTTTACTGGAATTAACAAAGTTTAAAGACACTGTAACATGTTGACACTCTTGGTCATGGTCCATGCATTTCTGATTTTCTGATTTATTTACCAAATCATAATATAATATAGAAGAAAACAAGCACAGACAGTGATTTAAAACATGTCTTTACTTATTGGTGTAAGTAGTAGAGTATAATATTAATGTAATATTCACATGTGATCACAGGTGAGAGATGCAGACTGGGAATATTGTCCTGGTGTATATGTCGCAGAGGATCTAGACCGGAGATGACGAGGTGACATTTCATCACAAGCCGATCATACACACAGGTGTGTGTTCACTTCTTTACCTGAGGAAAACCATGTGTGGTTGAAATGATGTCAGTCATATCCACAGCAAGTAAAAGACGAGGGAAAAGACAGTGGTGTGCTGGTAATTTTTCTCTTTTGTTTAATTAAATTACTCGATACTCATTCGTTTTTTTCAGTCCATACTGTCGTACTTTACCTCAAGTAGATACTTTGATGAATACTTTTACCTGAATGCTTGTTTTGACAAAGTAACAGGACTTGTACTTGAGCACAGCCTTTGAGTAACACTCGGTCCAACTCTGGGACAGAGTAGAGATGATGGAAGTCATCATCAGTCGCAGCTGGACAGATTTCTTTGTCTCAAGTCCGTGTAGTAACAGCTGTGAGCAGTAATGCGAGTTTCCTGAAGGTTTTCATGCTGAACTTTAAGAGCGTCTCGTCCATGTTGACTTAAAAGTTGAGACTGAAAGTTCAAGCTTGACCATCAAAACCATTTCAACACAAGCTCCACTTACTAGCAGTTCTGGAGCTTTGGACCAAATTACATGATCTTCCTCAGCAGATGGAGTTTGCCCTGTTGATTTTTTTAACTTCCAGGTCAACGTGGACAAATGGGAATTTGAACATGTGCGTTTCACTGACAACTGGACAACTCCGTCTGCTGAGGAAGATCATGTGAAATGAGATGAAAGTTCCACAACAGATACTGAACGGAGAGAGACTGGAGAGATTTTGTCAACAGCTGTTTCCAAGGTCAAGACTTAACTTTCAGTCCAAATGTATTTGTTGGGTTATTGAGTTGCATGTCAGAGAGAATGTGTTGCTGCATATGCTTTGGCTGTTTATACACTTGTAGTTATATATACATGTAGATACAGTTATATCCAGTCAGTCGCTTATGTCTTTTGCCTTTTTCTGATTTCAGTTGATGCTGAGCTTTTACTCAGATACTATTAGTTCACATATTTAAGACAATTTTTTTGAGATCTGACAGACGTTTGGGTTTTGTTTGTGTCGTCTTTGATCATGAAGGTTTCTGATGCTGATCTGTGTCGTCATATTTTCTTCTCACAGCCTATAGTTGAGATAGCTGTGATCCAGTGTGCAGCTGAGGTCAAAGGTCATCACAAGGCCTTTTGTCATTCACTGTCTCAGGTTGGCTCCTCTTGATTTATTTACTAGTCAGATAAGAACATGTGACTAAAACTGGATGTGAATGGATGGAGAGAAGCTGTGATGAAGAAAGTTATTTGATTTCCACCAAGATCAGTGTTTTGATATTCAACTTGTTTTGATACAGGTTTAAACCACTTCATGAAATTTTCTCTGTACGGTGTGTGTGTGTGTTTGTGTGTGATTGTGTGTGCGTATGGTGTGTGTGTGTGTGTGTGTGTGTGTGTGTGTGTGTGTGTGTGTGTGTGTGTGTGTGTGTGTGTGTTTGTGTATGCTGTGTGTCTGTGTGTGTGCATGTGTGTGCTTGTGGGTGTGTGTTTGTGTGTGTGTGTGTGTGTGTCCTCAGTGAACTGTATCAGTCTCTGCAGTAGCTTCCAGCTGCGGCAGCCAGTTCAGTTTCTCTTCAGTCTGACTGAGGGAGGTTTTTGTACGATGCTTTTTCACTGTGTCAACACATACTGACTGTTGATAACGTGAAAACTCTGACAATAGTAAACTGCTGCATCTTCAGCCTGGACTCCACTGATGGTCAGAGTGAAGTCAGAGTTTGATCCACTGCCTGTAAAACGACCTGGAATCCCTGATGCTCGAGTGGTAGCAGTGTAAATAAGTAGTTTAGGAGTTTCTCCATCTCTCTGTTGGTACCAGGCTAAAATGTGGTAGTTGCTAGCCACATAAACATCCTGACTGGTCCTACATTTGATGGCGACGGAGCCTCCCAGAGCAGAGCTCACTGCTCCAGGCTGAGTCACTGTGACCTGGCCTCTGGACTCTGAGGACACAGAGACAGAAACATGAAGCAGCGTCACGGTTTTGTCGGCTTGATTTCAGAGGGACGGACATTGATAGAGGAGAGGAGTTGGATTCTCTGGACTTTACCTGTGAAGCAGCAGCAGAGGAGAGTCCAGATGAGGACGGAGGTCAGCGTCATCTTCTTGATGAGGAGGATTTCCGTGGCTTCTGTTGTCATGAAGGACAGCTGTCAGTCATCCAGTCTTCAACTCTCAGGACTATAAACTCTCCCAGAGCACTGGAGCATGGTGCTGCTGATGCAAAGTGGCTCTCTATGGAAATGCTCTGACTGACTCAAGCAGGGACTTGGATCACTCTGATCATGCTGTTTATCAATGGATCAATCAGTTGATCGGGGTATTGATCAGGATGTGGTAATACTTGTTTTCATGAAGTTTGGTTTTATTTTTTTTGATTTTTCATAATGTCTTTTCTAACATTTAATTGTTTTGCTACAAAAGCTTTATCTTTTTTAAAAAATAACATACGTATGAAAAAATGACATTTTTTAAAGTTGTGTTACTGTGTTATTGTTGGGTTTAAAACCATTTGACAAAGTTTTAAAAACAGACTCAGTTTGGAGAGCTTGTTTGTTTCAGAGCCAGAGAGCCGTGTCTCTCTACAGTGAAAGGTTTTGTAGGATGGCTCAATGAGTTTGTTTCAGGATGAGACATGTAAAGTAGGATATCATCAGCATCAAGTGATATACGATGTCTTCCATCTGAGATTATTCTGCAGGTATATTCAATTTTCAGAAGATGGATTCAACAAAGAACTAAATGAAAGAGTTTATAACGTTCAAAATCAGTAAACACCATTTTATCAAATAAGTAATGTCCATGTAAATTATTAAGTAGAATATCTGTTGTCATATGATTTTCTGTGGAATGATGACAGGAGATCTATTTAATCTACAAAGACAGAGTCTTTCTCAGTGAGAGACACCAAGAATGTGGTCACATTAGCTCATGACATGTGATTATAACTGGATGTGAATAGATGGTGAGAACATGTGACATCTTGATGTCTGGGACCAGAGAGGCAGGACACATATGCGAACACACAGAGTCAGTGAACTGTAGCTGTCCTCAACATATCATGAGGTGTTTCCCATCAGTGCTGAGAGAGTCCACTATTTAAATGATCCCTGAGATTATGCAGGGTGAAAAGATTTGACCTTCATCTCATCTCCACCTTGATGTCAGGATGGTGTTGACCCCAGCACAGATCGCTTAACGTATTTATGCTCCAACAAACCAAATTATTTTCAACATCTATCCAAGGTGTATTTTATTTGACATTCCATGTTAGTGTCCTAATGAACAGTGACTGACCTGACATGGGAGAAATACCCCCAACCTCCAAATTGGTCTTGAGTTTTTTTCAAACTAGATTTTGAGGTAGTTTCATGTTTTGGCAATTTTCTGATGAATTCAACATTACATGTCAACAGAGGCAGCTATCATGGACATGCCTTCAGTGGTTATTTTCCATATTAATAACTGTTCTACAGCTTAGTCTCAGGATCGCAGCACTACTCTCAAAAGTTTGCAGTGCTTGAAGAAACAAAATCTTGAAACCCTTGACAAGATATCAGTACATTTTCATCATGGTCAAACACTGAAGAATTGTAGATTGCTGGGTTGGGAACTTGATCAAATATGTAGGTGTCTGTCTTATGTACAAGATTACACGTTGTTTGGCTTCTCCTCTGCTCAGACGGTCCTCAACATAAGAACAACTATATATCAGTTTAGTTTTTAAAAGCTGTAGCAAGAGTGGACTGTATTATCTCAGTGAGAAATAAAAACCTTCGGTCAGTCTGAAGTCTCTGTTACAGCTGAACAAGAGTTTCAATCTGTCACAGTAAATATAAGAGCACTGGACTCATAGTATTTATCTGGAGCTCATTTTAACAAATCGTTAATTAGCGGTGTCTCTGTCAGCACTGGAAAACTATTGCTCCTTGCTGTCCTCCGTCTGTCCTGGTTATGCATTTGCCTTGATATCTGCTGTTACCGATCGCTGTCTTACTACTGCCTGTCTGTCCTCATGTACCTGCATGAGGGTCTTTTATCGTGGCAGAGAGATTTATCTATCTTTATGTGCTTTTTATGGTTGTGCTTCTGCTTTGCATGTGTGTATTTGTGTATATTTATATCGATCAATGTTGTCTTATTTAGTAAATATTTCTGTCAACATTAATATTCCCCATTTCATAGCTTTGCATGTCCTTTATTATGAGCCTCTATGCTCCACGTTAATTGATTAATTTGCTTCAAAATTTACTGTACTTTTGGTATAGGTTAGTAAAGTATAGGTTTTTCTTACACAATTTCTGTGTGTGTGTGTGTGTCCTCAGTGAACTGTATCAGTCTCTGCAGTAGCTTCCAGCTGCAGCAGCCAGTTCAGTTTCTCTTCAGTCTGACTGAGGGAGGTTTTTGTACGACACTTTTTCACTGTGTCAACACAGCCTTGCTGTTTATAACGTGATAACTCTGACAGTAGTAAACTGCTGCATCTTCAGCCTGGACTCCACTGATGGTCAGAGTGAAGTCAGACTTTGATCCACTGCCTGTAAAACGACCTGGAATCCCTGATGCTCGAGTGGTAGCACGGTAAATAAGTAGTTTAATAGTTTCTCCATCTCTCTGTTGGTACCAGGCTAAAATGTGGTAGTTGCCAGCCACATAAACATCCTGACTGGTCCTACATTTGATGGCGACGGAGCCTCCCAGAGCAGAGCTCACTGCTCCAGGCTGAGTCACTGTGACCTGGCCTCTGGACTCTGAGGACACAGAGACAGAAACATGAAGCAGCGTCACAGTTTGTCGGCTTGATTTCAGAGGGACGGACGTTGATAGAGGAGAGGAGTTTGATTCTCTGGACTTTACCTGTGAAGCAGCAGCAGAGGAGAGTCCAGATGAGGACGGAGGTCAGCGTCATCTTCTTGATGAGGAGGATTTCCGTGGCTTCTGTTGTCATGAAGGACAGCTGTCAGTCATCCAGTCTTCAACTCTCAGGACTATAAACTCTCCCAGAGCACTGGAGCATGGTGCTGCTGATGCAAAGTGGCTCTCTATGGAAATGCTCTGACTGACTCCAGCAGGGACTTGGATCACTCTGATCATGCTGTTTATCAATGGATCAGTCACAATTTCAGCACACTAATTAGAAATACGTTAATGCTAACTTCTTTGTGAACTTGCTCAAATTAAAGTGGAGAAATGTTCTTTCAAAATGCCGTTTGTCACAAAACTCACACTAATTTAGCTATCAAATAAATCAATGTCCCCCTCAGACTGAAATTTCAATAAAGTCATTTGTCACTGAAGAAATCAATTTTATGTCTTTATTTTATTTTGACAGAAATGATTAATGCTGAGATATTTAAAAATTAAAAGTTAATACTTTTCTGTGTATTTATGAAGAATTCTGACAGTTTGATCTTTTACCTCACAAAGACGATAAATTTACATATTTTTTTGTTGAATCTGTTTGTTTCAGAGCCAGAGAGCCGTGTCTCTTTACAGTGTGAGGTTTTTGTACGACGGTTCAATGAGTTTGTATCACTGTTTTGCAAGTTTGGTGGAGGAACCAGACTGGATGAAAACTTGAAAAGCGTCTTTTCAGGATGAGAAATGTAAAGCAGGATATCATCAGCATCAAGTGATATACGATGTCTTCCATCTGAGATCATTCTGCAGGTATATTCGATTTTCACAAGATGGATTCAACAAAGATCTAAATGAAAGAGTTTATAATGTTTAAAATTAGTAAACACCATTTTATCAAATAAGTAATGTCCATGTAAATTATTAAATAGAATAACTCTTGTCATATGTTTTTCTCTGGAATGATGACAGGAGATCTACTTCAACTACAGAGACAGAGTCTGTCTCAGTGAGAGACACCAAGAATGTGGTCATTTTAGCTCATGACTTTATTAATTAATGATGGTAACAATTTGTAATCAGGGTCACGTCTGAAAACTGTGTCGGTAAAGCTCAACAGTGCCTCTGTTTTCCTGTGGTATCCTAAACCAGGTGCTGGTCTCACACTGGTCTCACAGACTATGTGTACACTGTTATTGGTGTTTTCTCCTAACTGTCACTAACAGGCACATTTTAGATTAACTCCATCTAACAAATCCATAACTCTTGACGCTGAAAATTTTCTCTATACCAATATTGTCAGTGCTCTGTACAACAAAGTGACGGTGAAAGATTGTGAGCTGCTTTGGGTTTTTCTAAAGGATCGGGACACGTAGAGCAAAAGCATTAACGTGTCAATCGCCTGCTGTGCTGTGGACACACCTTGAAACAGAAGTGTAATTGGAGGTTTGAGGAATCTGATCAGTTTAGTGCATGACATAAGAAATATTTCATACTACATTATATGAGAAATGTGTTTTTATTTTTACCTCTATGTTTGTGGGGGAATGGTTCAGGTATGAACTTTGCTTTTCTTTAAGTCATGTTATGTATTCAAAAATTTTCAAAGTGATTATTTGCAGCTTTCATTCTCTGATCAGAAAATGTTAAATTCAACCTGAGAAGAGTTTACAAGTTTGAGCAGTTTTTTCCTCGGTTGTTGTTTGTGGGTTTTTTTCTGTGTTGTTGTGGTTGTTTTTGTTTAGTTGTTCTCTGTTTGTTTGTCATCATCAACCTGATGAAGACAGCAAGGTCTGACATAAAGATATTCTTATGTTACCAGTGTTGCTGGAGCTGCTTCATCACACTTTTTCACTTCTCCATGCACCTTGGAAGTAGGTGAAGTTGTAGCAGAAATCCCTACTTTGCTTCATATTCTCTTTTAACAGTGGAAAAACCTGTGATCCAGTATGAGGTCAAAGGTCATGAACAAGCCATTTATCAGGTTGGCTCCTCATGATTAATTTGGAAAATCTGATAAGAACATGTGATTATAACTGATGAAGAAAGTTATTTGATTTCCACCATAACGAGTTTTTGTTGTTAAATTTGTTCTGATAAATGTTTGTTGGTCTTCAGAGAAACAATGGAGAAATGTTTAATCCACTTCATGTCACTGTATTTGTAGTGTGTGTATTTGTGTGTGTGTGTGTGTGTGTGTGTGTGTGTGTGTGTGTGTGTGTGTGTCCTCAGTCAACTGTATCAGTCTCTGCAGTAGCTTCCAGCTGCAGCAGCCAGTTCAGTTTCTCTTCAGTCTGACTGAGGGAGGTTTTTGTACGACGCTTTTTCACTGTGTCAACACAGCCTTGCTGTTTATAACGTGATAACTCTGACAGTAGTAAACTGCTGCATCTTCAGCCTGAACTCCACTGATGGTCAGAGTGAAGTCAGACTTTGATCCACTGCCTGTAAAACGACCTGGAATCCCTGATGCTCGAGTGGTAGCATAGTAAATAAGTAGTTTAGGAGTTTCTCCATCTCTCTGTTGGTACCAGGCTAAAGAGTTAGAACTATAAACATCCTGACTGGTCCTACATCTGATGGCGACGGAGCCTCCCAGAGCAGAGCTCACTGCTCCAGGCTGAGTCACTGTGACCTGGCCTCTGGACTCTGAGGACACAGAGACAGAAACATGAAGCAGCGTCACGGTTTTGTCGGCTTGATTTCAGAGGGACGGATGTTGATAGAGGAGAGGAGTTTGATTCTCTGGACTTTACCTGTGAAGCAGCAGCAGAGGAGAGTCCAGATGAGGACGGAGGTCAGCGTCATCTTCTTGATGAGGAGGATTTCTGTGGCTTCTGTTGTCATGAAGGACAGCTGTCAGTTATCCAGTCTTCAACTCTCAGGACTATAAACTCTCCCAGAGCACTGGAGCATGGTGCTGCTGATGCAAAGTGGCTCTCTATGGAAATGCTCTGACTGACTCCAGCAGGGACTTGGATCACTCTGATCATGCTGTTTATCAATGGATCAATCAGTTGATCGGGGTATTGATCAGGATGTGGTAATACTTGTTTTCATGAAGTTTGGTTTTATTTTTTTTGATTTTTCATAATGTCTTTTCTGACATTTAATTGTTTAACTACAAAAGCTTTATCTTTCTTTAAAAATAACATACGTATGAAAAAATGACATTTTATAAAATTGTGTTACTGTGTTTTTGTTTAAAACCATTTGAAAAAGTTTTAAAAACAGACTCAGTTTGGAGAGCTTGTTTGTTTCAGAGCCAGAGAGCCGTGTCTCTCTACAGTGAGAGGTTTTTGTACGACGGCTCAATGAGTTTGTATCACTGTGGTGGACTTTTGGTGGAGGAACCAGACTGGATGTTGGAAGTAAGTCAAATGTTTAACAACTGCTTTATTTCAGGAACTATTTTTATATTTATTTCATTCATATTCAACATGCCAGGAAAAATAGTCTCCTCTCAGTGTTAATGTGTAATTTTTGAAGAATTATTTTGCATGAAGATAAAGATCTTTGCTTTAGCAACAAGAATTCGAAAACTAACTGTAATGAATATAAAGGATTGATTCAGAGGAGAAATCGTTATTTCCACATTTAAATGTGAAGTTGAATATTGAGGGTTGGTAGGTTTAGTTCAGTCTGACAGAGCCAGAGAGCCGTGTCTCTCTACAGTGAGAGGTTTTTGTACGACGGCTCAATGAGTTTGTATCACTGTGGTGGACTTTTGGTGGAGGAACCAGACTGGATGTTGGAAGTAAGTTTCTGCACAAACACTAAATACAATAATGTAAGGTAACGTTGTAAATCCATTGTTTAAATGTTTGCAGCAGATAAAATGTTCTTGTAAGGTTTTAGTGTTTATGTTTGGATTTCTCCTCCCTCATCATGGAGGTGAACTCAGAGCAGCTTTACTCAACTTTTCTTTACACATTCCTGTCATGCTGAAGTTTAAGCTGAGCTGTAGAGAAGATACAACTTCAGTTCTCTTTTAAATATATGTTCTAAGATTCATTTTTGTTTTTCAAACCTCATCGATGACTAATTTTAAGTTGAATTAAGATTCACTTCATTCAGATGAAATAGAAGAGAATGAGGACGAAGATGGGGATTTGAAAAGGTTAGAAAATCTGTAATCCCTTTATTGTGTTATACATTGTTTCCAGTGCAGTTTGAAATCCGTTTCTCGTTTGCTAAACGATGATTGAATTCCACATGAAGCGCATTTGATGGTTGTCGGATTATTTTATGTATTTTTAAATGTTTCCCTTGAAAACTAAAGTAATGCAAACTAAAGATTTGTGATAATTTTTGATAAAATATTTTAAATGTTTCCTTGTTTTCTTTCCAGTGCAGTTTGATGTATTTCAGGTCAAACTGTACGATGGTTCTCTCTGTGCTGATATGCATGAGAGGCTTCTTCAAGGGAAGTGAAACAATGTGTGAGTGAGTGACTGGTGGAGCAGAAAAAACATCTGGCAGAAACTCCTTAAAGGAGAAAATCAACTCTCACAAAGAAAAGGTGTCCCAGTGTCTGGTGTTTGATTGACAGCTGTGTGGCCCCTGTCTAATAAGCTGATTGGCGTCTCCTAGGTGATGCCCGTCCCACCCTGACCGTGCTGCCCCCCTCCAGCGTGGAGCTGGAGCAGGGGAAGGCCACGCTCATGTGCCTGGCCAACAAGGGCTTCCCCTCAGACTGGAGTCTGGCCTGGAAGGTGGACGGCAGCAGCAGCAGCAGCAGCAGCAGCAGCTGGGAGGAGAGCAGCAGCCCCGGGGTGCTGGAGAAGGACGGCCGCTACAGCTGGAGCAGCACCCTGAGGCTCCCTGCAGACCAGTGGAAGAAGGTGGGCTCTGTGACCTGTGAGGCCACCCAGGGCTCCCAGACTCTGGTCTCAGAGACACTGACGAGAGACCAGTGTTCCCTGTTCTGACCTGACTCACTTGGACCCTGCTACTGGTTTTACTCTGCAACTGCTCTCTCTCTGAAACACTCTCTCCCTCTCCCTCTCTCTCTCCCTCTCCCTCTCTCTCTCTCATTATACATCTCTACATTAATGTGCTCTTGCTTGTTGTATTGATGATGGTTTTAATAGTTCTAGACAATAAATATTTCTTCAAATACTGGTTTCCGTGTGGTTTCCATTCTTATGACTGACACGTGTTACGTCCTCTTTTCTTTGCCATGTATTTCATAGCAGGAACACTGGTTAGAACAACACATGAAGCCACAATATGAAGAAATGAACCTTTTTTTAATGCACTTCTTCACACTTTAATGACTGGGGAAATAGTAGATAGTAGATTAGAAATGAAAAGCGGGACATCGTCAGCATCAAGTGATAAACCGTGACAGTGAGTGAGATTCTAACACCAGGAACATTTAAATGACAGAGTGTTTATTTGCCAAGAGGCTCAGTGAAAGAAATGACAACACAGTCTGTGTATGTAGAAAAAAAGAAAGACGTGTTCATCAAATGGCGGGTTTCCATACATGTGATCACAAGAATAACTGCTGTCGTAGGTTGCCATGTTAACTGTTTCTTCATTGACCTATTAAATCCCCAGAGACCGGGTTTATCTCACCGTCCAGTCACTAGTGTTCTCTAGCATTAGGTGATGTTGTTTTTTAGGGATCTTGTTGACATCACATCTGATAGCTGTGTCAGTGCAGACTCACAGTGTCTCTGTTTAGCTGGGGTATCCTAAAGCAGGTAGGAGGTGGTGTGAAAGGACGTCTGTCCTTTCTGTCCTGCTCCGCTACGATCACAGCTTTTTGGTTTCAGATCACATCAGGCTTCAAAGGTAAAGGTCACTTTGCCTTTGAGTTTGTACCTTTAAAACGTTGGAACTCTTTGGACAAAAGATCTGAGGAAACTGTGGTAAAAAGCAGCTGAAGACCAACATCTTTAGAGGGACTTTTATTCAGTTTGTAAATTCTTCTACTGCGTCTGAATTTAATGTGCAATGCTTTTATTCTATTAAAAACCAAAGGTGTAGTCTGACCTGAAAGAACGCTACACATGAAGCGTTGCTTGCTCACTTACTGCCAAGAATGAAGAACAAGGGTTCATTGAAAAATGCTCATGGAGATAAAGAACATTTCTTTTCTAAAGAATCTGATGATAAGTTCATTTGTTGTCTACAGATAGAGAAGAACGAAAGTTATCTAACCAATCAATTGTGTGTGTGTGTGATTGTGTGTAGTTGAGATAAGTAAGACTGAGGTCAAAGGTCATGAACAAGCCTCTTGTCATTAACTGTACCAAGTTGGCTCCTCTTGATTTATTTACTGACCCAATGACAACGTGATTATAACTGGATATGAGGGACTTTTTATTTGTTACTGGAACCATATTGCTTGTTCATTGATTGATGTGAAGGGGAAAAAAAAGGTTCTGAATTCAAATGCACTTTTCCTTTCTCATGAAAATGTAATCAGTAAATCGTGAAGAGAGTAGAGCCGATACTTGGCTGAGATTACATCTGTGTGCAGTGGACATTTGCATTTTGTGACTGGACCTGGAACCTGGGACATGTTTACTGGAATTAACAAAGTTTAAAGACACTGTAACATGTTGACACTCTTGGTCATGGTCCATGCATTTCTGATTTTCTGATTTATTTACCAAATCATAATATAATATAGAAGAAAACAAGCACAGACAGTGATTTAAAACATGTCTTTACTTATTGGTGTAAGTAGTAGAGTATAATATTAATGTAATATTCACATGTGATCACAGGTGAGAGATGCAGACTGGGAATATTGTCCTGGTGTATATGTCGCAGAGGATCTAGACAGGATATGATGCGGTGACATTTCATCACAAGCCGATCATACACACAGGTGTGTGTTCACTTCTTTACCTGAGGAAGACCATGTGTGGTTGAAATGATGTCAGTCATATCCACACCAAGTAAAAGACGAGGGAAAAGACAGTGGTGTGCTGGTATTTTTTCTCTTTTGTTTAATTAAATTACTCGATACACAAGTCGTATTTTCAGTCCATACTGTCGTACTTTACCTCAAGTAGATACTTTGATGAATACTTTTACCTGAATGCTTGTTTTGACAAAGTAACAGGACTTGTACTTGAGCACAGCCTTTGAGTTACACTCGGTCCAACTCTGGGACAGAGTAGAGATGATGGAAGTCATCATCAGTCGCAGTTGGACAGATTTCTTTGTCTCAAGTCCGTGTAGTAACAGCTGTGAGCAGTAATGTGAGTTTCCTGAAGAGCGTCTCGTCCATGTTGACTTAAAAGTTGAGACTGAAAGTTCAAGCTTGACCATCAAAACCATTTCAACTCAAGCTCCACTTACTAGCAGTTCTGGAGCTTTGGACCAAATTACATGATCTTCCTCAGCAGATGGAGTTTGCCCTGTTGATTTTTTTAACTTCCAGGTCAACGTGGACAAGAAGTCCCAGAAACACTCGGAGGAATGGGAATTTGAACATGTGCATTTCACTGACAACCGGACAACTCCGTCTGCTGAGGAAGATCATGTGAAATGAACTGAAAGTTCCACAACGGATACTGAACGGAGAGAGACTGGAGAGATTTTGTCAACAGCTGTTTCCAAGGTCAAGACTTAACTTTCAGTCTAAATGTATTTGTTGGGTTTTTGAGTTGCATGTCAGGGGGAATGTGTTGCTGCATATGCTTTGGCAGTTTATACACTTATAGTTATATATACATGTAGACATAGTTATATCCAGTCAGTCGCTTATGTCTTTTGCGTTTTTCTGATTTCAGTTGATGCTGAGCTTTTCCTCAGATACTATTAGTTCACATATTTAAGACAATTTTTTTGAGATCTGACAGACGTTTGGGTTTTGTTTGTGTCGTCTTTGATCATGAAGGTTTCTGATGCTGATCTGTGTCGTCATATTTTCTTCTCACAGCCTATAGTTGAGATAGCTGTGATCCAGTGTGCAGCTGAGGTCAAAGGTCATCACAAGGCCTTTTGTCATTGATTTTCTCAGGTTGGCTCCTCTTGATTTATTTACAAGTCAGATAAGAACATGTGACTATAACTGGATGTGAATGGATGGAGAGAAGCTGTGATGAAGAAAGTTATTTGATTTCCACCAAGATCAGTGTTTTGATATTCAACTTGTTTTGACACATGTTGAAACCACTTCATGAAATTTTCTGTGTACGGTGTGTGTGTGTGTGTGTGTGTGTGTGTGTGCGTATGGTGTGTGTGTGTGTGTGTGTGTGTGATTGTGTGTAGTTGATATAAGTGTGATTCAGTGTGAGACCTAGGTCAAAGGTCATGAACAAGCCTCTTGTCATTAACTGTACCAAGTTGGCTCCTCTTGATTTATTTACTGACCCAAAGAAAATGTGATTATAACTGGATATGAATGGATGGTGAGAAGAGGTGATGGATAAAGTAATTTGATTTCAAACAAGATCATATTATTTCTTTTAACTTGTTTTATACATTTTCATTGGACATAAAAGCAACAGTGGTGTTCAATCCACTTGATTAAACTCTGTGTGTGTGTGTGTGTGTGTGTGTGTGTGTGTGTGTGTGTGTGTCTGTGTGTGTGTGTCTGTGTGTGTGTGTGTGTGTGTGTGTGTGTGTGTGTGTGTGTGTGTGTGTGTGTGCGTATGGTGTGTGTGTATGTGTGTGTGTGTGTGTGTGTGTTTGTCCAGTCAACTGTATCAGTCTCTGCAGCAGCTTCCAGCTGCAGCAGCCAGTTCAGTTTCTCTTCAGTCTGACTGAGGGAGGTTTTTGTACGACACTTTTTCACTGTGTGAACACAGCTTTGCTGTTGAGATAGTGATAACTCTGACAGTAGTAAACTGCTGCATCTTCAGCCTGGACTCCACTGATGGTCAGAGTGAAGTCAGAGTTGGATCCACTGCCTGTAAAACGATCTGGAATCCCTGATGCTCGAGTGGTAGCACGGTAAATAAGTAGTTTAGGAGTTTCTCCGTCTCTCTGTTGGTACCAGGCTAAAAAGTGTTTGTTGCTAGCCACATAAACATCCTGACTGGTCCTACATTTGATGGCGACGGAGCCTCCCAGAGCAGAGCTCACTGCTCCAGGCTGAGTCACTGTGACCTGGCCTCTGGACTCTGAGGACACAGAGACAGAAACATGAAGCAGCGTCACGGTTTTGTCGGCTTGATTTCAGAGGGACGGACGTTGATAGAGGAGAGGAGTTGGATTCTCTGGACTTTACCTGTGAAGCAGCAGCAGAGGAGAGTCCAGATGAGGACGGAGGTCAGCGTCATCTTCTTGATGAGGAGGATTTCTGTGGCTTCTGTTGTCATGAAGGACAGCTGTCAGTCATCGGGTCTTCAACTCTCAGGACTATAAACTCTCCCAGAGCACTGGAGCATGGTGCTGCTGATGCAAAGTGGCTCTCTATGGAAATGCTCTGACTGACTCCAGCAGGGACTTGGATCACTCTGATCATGCTGTTTATCAATGGATCAAAGAGTTGATCAGGACGTGTCAGTGTTTATTTTATGTAGTTTTTCTTTTACGTGTCTCGACAACTTTCATTAAGAATTTGTTTTCACATATTTTGATGTGTTGTTAAAAAAAATGTCTTTAATCTTTAAAAATAATATTCGTGAAAATAAGATGAATTTCATAACTTTAGTAGTTAGTTATCAGTTTTGACATGAGTTTGACTGAAAAGTTTTCTTGGAGGATATTTTTTAAAATTCCCAATAATTCACTAACAGACATCATCATTATTATATGTGACATAATCTACAATAAATATGTGTCTGTGATCATTTACATTTTGCATGATTTATTGATGTTTTTTTTTCTTTAAAATTTTTTATTTCAATTTCTGTGATTAAAAGAAAAATAAAATTTGTAAGTTGATGTTGAATATTTAACAAAGAAAACTTTAAATAATTTGTCACAATCTGTCAACCAATTTTAAAAACTTAAACCAGTTATTACATAAACTGGGAAACTGAGAATGCGTTTGGTGAGGTAGTTTGTGTCAAAGTCAGAGAGGTGAGAGGTTTTTGTACGACGGACAGCCACTGATCAACACTGGCCTCTTGACGTCTGGGAGCAGAGAGGCAGGACACATATGCAAACACACAAAGTCAGTGAACTGTAGCTGTCCTCAACATATCATGAGGTGTTTCCCTCTCAGTACTGAGAAAGTTGACTGTTCAAATTATCGAAGATATAAAGGGGCATGAATGGTAAAAATTTAGAATAGAAAACTTCATTTGATTTCCACCAAACAGCTTCAAAGGCTGGTGTGAATTCTGTAATGGGAGAATTTCAACAATTTTCATTGTCTTACCAAGTCTAGGTTTATGTTTTTACAGACAGTACAGAATGTGCAGTGAGTAATGCAAAAGTCCCCAAATCCACGTGTAGAAAGAAATACAGATGTTCTCCCATTGACATATCATTTATACACTGTGAAATAGCTACTCTGATTATGAAATGACAGATGTAATAACAAATAACCAATTAATTCTGCTAAAGATAGAAAGAGCTTTGTTTATCAACTCAGACATCTGGAAAAATGATTCCAACTTTACAACTTGTCTTTCCTTTACTTTACAAAGGCGAAAATCTTGAGTTTCAACTATATTACCTGAGTATGGTAAAATGTGGATCCAAACAATGTAAAAGATTTGTTGCACATTTAAAATGGATGAGAGAAGCCAGCAAACCTACTTTAATGTTTGATCAGTTTAATAAGTGAAAGAAGGGAAGATGAGGGTTTTTGTGATGTACAATAGGAAGTCATCGGTATAGAGGCTGATTTGTTGAAGGTGTGAATGAAATTATCCCTGAGATGCAAACATGTCTAATGGACATTTGTAATTAAATTTAGATAAATGTATATTAACTTCTATAAAGTCACATACACTGACTGATCTATTTAAACTTTAACAAAAATCTTGGGTGTGTGTGTCCTCAGTGAACTGTATCAGTCTCTGCAGTAGCTTCTACCTACTTTGGGTTTTTCTACAGGATCGTGACACGTAGAACTTGTAGAAGAAATCCCTACTTTGCTTCATATTCTCTTTTAACAGTGGAAAAACCTGTGATTCAGTATGAGGTCAAAGGTCATGAACAAGCCATTTATCTTTAACAGGTTGGCTCCTCTTGATTAATTTGGAAAATCTGATAAGAACATGTGATTATAACTGATGAAGAAAGTTATTTGATTTCCACAAAAATGAATTTTTGTTGTTAAATTTGTTCTGATAAATGTTTGTTGGTCTTCAAAGAAAAAATGGGGAAATGTTTAATCCACTTCATGTCACTGTATTTGTAGTGTGTGTGTGTGTGTGTGTGTGTGTGTGTGTGTGTGTGTGTGTGTGTGTGTGTGTGTGTGTGTCTATGTGTGTGTCTGTTTGTGTGTCCTCAGTGAACTGTATCAGTCTCTGCAGTAGCTTCCAGCTGCAGCAGCCAGTTCAGTTTCTCTTCAGTCTGACTGAGGGAGGTTTTTGTACGACGCTTTTTCACTGTGTCAACAACCGCTGACTGTTGAGATAGTGTAAACTCTGACAGTAGTAAACTGCTGCATCTTCAGCCTGGACTCCACTGATGGTCAGAGTGAAGTCAGACTTTGATCCACTTCCAGTAAAACGATCTGGAATCCCTGATGCTCGAGTGGTAGCAGCGTAAATAAGTAGTTTAGGAGTTTCTCCATCTCTCTGTTGGTACCAGGCTAAATAGTGGTAGTTGCTATAGACATAAACATCCTGACTGGTCCTACATCTGATGGCGACGGAGCCTCCCAGAGCAGAGCTCACTGCTCCAGGCTGAGTCACTGTGACCTGGCCTCTGGACTCTGAGGACACAGAGACAGAAACATGAAGCAGGCCACACGGTTTTGTCGGCTTGATTTCAGAGGGACGGACGTTGATAGAGGAGAGGAGTTTGATTCTCTGGACTTTACCTGTGAAGCAGCAGCAGAGGAGAGTCCAGATGAGGACGGAGGTCAGCGTCATCTTCTTGATGAGGAGGATTTCTGTGGCTTCTGTTGTCATGAAGGACAGCTGTCAGTCATCCAGTCTTCAACTCTCAGGACTATAAACTCTCCCAGAGCACTGGAGCATGGTGCTGCTGATGCAAAGTGGCTCTCTATGGAAATGTTCTGACTGACTCCAGCAGGGACTTGGATCACTCTGATCATGCTGTTTATCAATGGATCAGTCACAATTTCAGCACACTAATTAGAAATACGTTAATGCTAACTTCTTTGTGAACTTGCTCAAATTAAAGTGGAGAAATGTTCTTTCAAAATGCCGTTTGTCACAAAACTCCCACTAATTTCACTATCAAATAAATCAATGTCCCCCTCAGACTGAAATTTCAATAAAGTCATTTGTCACTGAAGAAATCAATTTAATGTCTATATTTTATTTTGAAAGAAATTATTAATGCTGAGATTTTTAAAAATTAAAAGTTAATACTTTTGTGTGTATTTATGAAGAAATTCTGACAGTCTGATCTTTTACCTCACAAATATGATAAATTTACATATTTTTGGGGTGAATTTGTATGTTTCAGAGCCAGAGAACCGTGTCTCTCTACAGTGAGATGTTTTTGTACGACGGCTCAATGAGCTTGTATCACTGTGGTGGACTTTTGTTGGAGGAACCAGACTGGATGAAAACTTGAAAAGGGTCTTTTCAGGATGAGGAATATAAAGCAGGATATCAGTAGCATCAAGTGATATACGATGTCTTCCATCTGAGATTATTCTGCAGGTATATTCGATTCGAAGACGGATTCAACAAAGAACTTAATGAAAGAGTTTATAAGGTTCAAAATCAGTAAACACCAATTTATCAAATAAGTAATGTCCATGTAAATTATTAAATAGAATAACTGTTGTCATATGTTTTTCTCTGGAATGATGACAGGAGATCTATTTAATTTACAAAGACAGAGTCTGTCTCAGTGAGAGACACCAAGAATGTGGTCATTTTAGCTCATGACTTTATTAATTAATGATGGTAACAATGTTTAATTCGGGTCACGTCCGAAAACTGTGTCGGTAAAGCTCAACAGTGCCTCTGTTTTCCTGTGGTATCCTAAACCAGGTGCTGGTCTCACACTGCTCTCACAGACTATATGCGATCAAGGTCATGAACAAGCCATTTATCTTTAACAGGTTGGCTCCTCTTGATTAATTAGGAAAATCTGATAAGAACATGTGATTATAACTGGATGTGAATAGATGGTGAGAACATGTGACATCTTGATGTCTGGGACCAGAGAGGCAGGACACATATGCGAACACACAGAGTCAGTGAACTGTAGCTGTCCTCAACATATCATGAGGTGTTTCCCATCAGTGCTGAGAGAGTCCACTATTTAAATGATCCCTGAGATTATGCAGGGTGAAAAGATTTGACCTTCATCTCATCTCCACCTTGATGTCAGGATGGTGTTGACCCCAGCACAGATCGCTTAACGTATTTATGCTCCAACAAACCAAATTATTTTCAACATCTATCCAAGGTGGATTTTATTTGACATTCCATGTCAGTGTCCTAATGAACAGTGACTGACCTGACATGGGAGAAATACCCCCAACCTCCAAATTGGTCTTGAGTTTTTTTCAAACTAGATTTTGAGGTAGTTTCATGTTTTGGCAATTTTCTGATGAATTCAACATTACATGTCAACAGAGGCAGCTATCATGGACATGCCTTCAGTGGTTATTTTCCATATTAATAACTTTTCTACAGCTTAGTCTCAGGATCGCAGCACTACTCTCAAAAGTTTGCAGTGCTTGAAGAAACAAAATCTTGAAACCCTTGACAAGAAATCAGTACATTTTCATCATGGTCAAACACTGAAGAATTATAGATTGCTGGGTTGGGAACTTGATCAAATATGTAGGTGTCTGTCTTATGTACAAGATTACACGTTGTTTGGCTTCTCCTCTGCTCAGACGGTCCTCAACATAAGAACAACTATATATCAGTTTAGTTTTTTAAAGCTCTAGCAAGAGTGGACTGTATTATCTCAGTGAGAAATAAAAACCTTTCGGTCAGTCTGCAGTCTCTGTTACAGCTGAACAAGACTTTCAATCTGTCACAGTAAATATAAGAGCACTGGACTCATAGTATTTATCTGGAGCTCATTTTAACAAATCGTTAATTAGCGGTGTCTCTGTCAGCACTGGAAAACTATTGCTCCTTGCTGTCCTCGGTCTGTCTGGGTTGCGTACTTGCCTTGATATCTGCTGTTACCGATCGCTGTCTTACTACTGCCTGTCTGTCCTCAAGTACCTGCATGAGGGTCTTTTATCGTGGCAGAGAGATTTATCTATCTTTATGTGCTTTTTATGGTCGTGCTTCTGCTTTGCATGTGTGTATTTGTGTATATTTATATCGATCAATGTTGTCTTATTTAGTAAATATTTCTGTCAACATTAATATTCCCCATTTCATAGCTTTGCATGTCCTTTATTATGAGCCTCTATGCTCCACGTTAATTGATTAATTTACTTCAAAATTTACTGCACTTTTGGTATAGGTTACTAAAGTATAGGTTTTTCTTACACAATTTCTGTGTGTGTGTGTGTGTCCTCAGTGAACTGTATCAGTCTCTGCAGTAGCTTCCAGCTGCAGCAGCCAGTTCAGTTTCTCTTCAGTCTGACTGAGGGAGGTTTTTGTACGACGCTTTTTCACTGTGTCAACAACCACTGACTGTTGGGATAGTGTAAACTCTGACAGTAGTAAACTGCTGCATCTTCAGCCTGGACTCCACTGATGGTCAGAGTGAAGTCAGACTTTGATCCACTTCCAGTAAAACGATCTGGAATCCCTGATGCTCGAGTGGTAGCATAGTAAATAAGTAGTTTAGGAGTTTCTCCGTCTCTCTGTTGGTACCAGGCTAAAAAGTGGTAGTTGCTAGCCACATAAACATCCTGACTGGTCCTACATTTGATGGCGACGGAGCCTCCCAGAGCAGACCTCACTGCTCCAGGCTGAGTCACTGTGACCTGGCCTCTGGACTCTGAGGACACAGAGACAGAAACATGAAGCAGCGTCACGGTTTTGTCGGCTTGATTTCAGAGGGACGGACGTTGATAGAGGAGAGGAGTTGGATTCTCTGGACTTTACCTGTGAAGCAGCAGCAGAGGAGAGTCCAGATGAGGACGGAGGTCAGCGTCATCTTCTTGATGAGGAGGATTTCTGTGGCTTCTGTTGTCATGAAGGACAGCTGTCAGTCATCGGGTCTTCAACTCTCAGGACTATAAACTCTCCCAGAGCACTGGAGCATGGTGCTGCTGATGCAAAGTGGCTCTCTATGGAAATGCTCTGACTGACTCCAGCAGGGACTTGGATCACTCTGATCATGCTGTTTATCAATGGATCAAAGAGTTGATCAGGACATGTCAGTGTTTATTTTATGTAGTTTTTCTTTACGTGTCTCGAAAACTTTCATTAAGAATTTGTTTTCACATATTTTGATGTGTTGTTAAAAAAAATGTCTTTAATCTTTAAAAATAATATTCGTGAAAATAAGATGAATTTCATAACTTTAGTAGTTAGTTATCAGTTTTGACTTGAGTTTTGATTGAAAAGTTTTCTTGGATGATATTTTTGTAAATTCCCATTAATTTACTAACAGACATCATCATTGTTATATGGGACATAATCTACAATAAATATGTGTCTGTGATCATCATTTACATTTTGCATGATTTATTGGTGGTTTTTTTCTTTAAAATTTTTTATTTCAATTTCTGTGATTAAAAGAAAAATAAATTTTGTAAGTTGATGTTGAATATTTAACAAAGAAAACTTTAAATAATTTGTCACAATCTGTCAACCAATTTTAAAAACTTAAACCAGTTATCACATAAACTGGGAAACTGAGAATGCGTTTTTTTGAGGTAGTTTGTGTCAAAGTCAGAGAGGTGAGAGGTTTTTGTACGACGGACAGCCACTGATCAACACTGGCCTCTTGACGTCTGGGAGCAGAGAGGCAGGACACATATGCAAACACACAGAGTCAGTGAACTGTAGCTGTCCTCAACATATCATGAGGTGTTTCCCCCTCAGTACTGAGAAAGTTGACTGTTCAAATTATCGAAGATATAAAGGGGCATAAACGGTAAAAATTTAGAATAGAAAACTTCATTTGATTTCCACCAAACAGCTTCAAAGGCTGGTTTGAATTCTGTAATGGGAGAATTTCAACAATTTTCATTTTCTTACCAAGTCTAGGTTTATGGTTTTACAGACAGTACAGAATGTGCAGTGAGTAATGCAAAAGTCCCCAAATCCACGTTTAGAAAGAAGTACAGATGTTCTCCCATTGACATATAATTTATACACTGTGAAATAGCTACTCTGATTGTGAAATGACAGATATAATAACAAATAACAAATTCATTCTGCTAAAGATAGAAAGAGCTTTGTTTATCAACTCAGACATCTGGAAAAATGATTCCAACTTTACAACTTGTCTTTCCTTTCCTTTACAAAGGCGAAAATCTTGAGTTTCAACTATATTACCTGAGTATGGTAAAATGTGGATCCAAACAATGTTGTTTGGATTGTTCTATAATTTGTTGAACATTTAAAATGATGGGAGAGGCAGGCAAAGCTGCTTTAATGTCTGATCAGTTTAATAAGTGAAAGAAGGGAAGATGAGGGTTTTTGTGATGTACAATAGGAAGTCATCAGTATAGAGGCTGATTTGTTGAAGGTGTGAATGAAATTATCCCTGAGATGCAAACATGTCTAATGGAAATTCTTAATCAAATTCACATGAATGTATATTCACTTCTATAGAGTCAGATACACTGACTGATCTATGTAAACTTTAACAAAAATCTTGGGTGTGTGTGTCCTCAGTGAACTGTATCAGTCTCTGCAGCAGCTTCTACCTACTTTGGGTTTTTCTAAAGGATCCGGACACGTAGAGCAAACGCATTAATGTGTCAATCGACTGCTGTGCTGTGGAGACACCTTGAAACAGACGTGTAATTGGAGCTTTGAGGAATCTGATCAGATTAGTGCATGACCTAAGAAATATTTCATACTACATTATATGAGAAATATATTTTTATTTTTACCTCTGTGTTTATGGGGGAATGGTTCAGGAATGAACTTTGCTTTTCTTTAAGTCACGTTATGTATTCAAAAATTTTCAAAGTGATTATTTGCAGCTTTAATTCTCTGATCAGAAAATGTTAAATTCAACCTGAGAAGAGTTTACAAGTTTGAGCACAGTTTTTTCCTCAGTTGTTGTTTGTGGGGTTTTTTGTGTTGTTATGGTTGTTGTTGTTTATTTTGTTCTCTGTTTGTTTGTCATCATTAACCTGATGAAGACAGCAAGGTCTGACATAAAGATGTTCTTATGTTACCAGTGTTGCTGGAGCTGCCTCATCACACTTTTACACTTTTCCATGCACCTTGGAAGTAGGTGAAGTTGTAGCAGAAATCCTTACTTTGCTTCATATTCTCTTTTAACAGTGGAAAAACCTGTGATCCAGTATGAGGTCAAAGGTCATGAACAAGCCATTTATCTTTAACAGGTTGGCTCCTTATGATTAATTTGGAAATCTAATAAGAACATGTGATTATAACTGGATGTGATAAGATGGTGAGAACATGTGATGAAGAAAGTTATTTGATTTCCACAAAAATGAATTTTTGTTGTTAAATTTGTTCTGATAAATGTTTGTTGGTCTTCAGAGAAACAATGGGGAAATGTTTAATCCACTTCATGTCACTGTATTTGTAGTGTGTGTGTGTGTGTGTGTGTGTGTGTGTGTGTGTGTGTGTGTGTGTGTGTGTGTGTCCTCAGTCAACTGTATCAGTCTCTGCAGTAGCTTCCAGCTGCAGCAGCCAGTTCAGTTTCTTGTCAGTCTGACTGAGGGAGGTTTTTGTACGACGCTTTTTCACTGTGTGAACAGATTCTTACTGTTGAGATAGTGAAAACTCTGACAGTAGTAAACTGCTGCATCTTCAGCCTGGACTCCACTGATGGTCAGAGTGAAGTCAGAGTTTGATCCACTGCCTGTAAAACGACCTGGAATCCCTGATGCTCGAGTGGCAGCATAGTAAATAAGTAGTTTAATAGTTTCTCCGTCTCTCTGTTGGTACCAGGCTAAAAAGTGTTTGTTGCTAGCCACATAAACATCCTGACTGGTCCTACATCTGATGGCGACGGAGCCTCCCAGAGCAGAGCTCACTGCTCCAGGCTGAGTCAGTGTGACCTGGCCTCTGGACTCTGAGGACACAGAGACAGAAACATGAAGCAGCGTCACAGTTTGTCGGCTTGATTTCAGAGGGACGGACGTTGATAGAGGAGAGGAGTTGGATTCTCTGGACTTTACCTGTGAAGCAGCAGCAGAGGAGAGTCCAGATGAGGACGGAGGTCAGCGTCATCTTCTCGATGAGGAGGATTTCTGTGGCTTCTGTTGTCATGAAGGACAGCTGTCAGTCATCCAGTCTTCAACTCTCAGGACTATAAACTCTCCCAGAGCACTGGAGCATGGTGCTGCTGATGCAAAGTGGCTCTCTATGGAAATGCTCTGACTGACTCCAGGAGGGACTTTTTATTTGTTACTGGCACCGTATTGCTTGTTCATTGATTGATGTGAAGGGGAAAAAAGGGTTCAGATTTAAAATGCACTTTTCCTTTCTCATGAAAATGTAATCAGTAAATCGTGAGGAGAGTAGAACCGGTACTTGGCTGAGATTACAGGTGTGTGCAGTGCACTTTTACATTCTGTGCATTTTAAAATTAAGTGGGAGAAGCCAGAAAACCCGCTCTAGTTCCTGATCAGATTATGGGCTAAAGAAGCCAAAATAATGGTACTTCTCTATTTCACTGATTCTTATTTACATATAAATACAGTTTATGGGGATGTGCAGAGGTGGGTGCTAACGACTTACACTTCCATGTACCTGCAGCTACAATGTGCAAGTTCTGTAAATCAAACCAGTGGTAGCATGAGACTCGAAAGCAAACCCCACTTCACCTCCCAACCGTCCCTCTCCCTGCTGTGTTACGCTCCGCTCAGCCCCTCACCTGCGTCCTCGTCATGTGTGCCGTCTCAGCTGATGCAGCCCTGACTTTGGCCTTCTCTGATTGGTTGGAAGGGCGAGGCTCGTTCAAAGACTTTAGAAGGGAAGGTGTCTGCTCTGCTGCCAGGCTGTTCAACGAGTCTGGGGCACAGGAGCCTTTGACAGCACCTCTCCACATTAAGATCTGTTTTGCAGCATATTTCAACCGAAAAATGTTGGGAAACGGTTTGAGACTGTAGCTTTAAATAAGTTTGTTTTAGTTGTGCTTGTTTCGATCAGTTCGTTATGAATAAATTACTTTGTCATTGAATATACCCATGTGTCTCCCGTTTTGGTTGCAGTCTTAGAGCCGGGCTGTAACAACACTAATAAATGTAATACTCTATTCAAACACTACCGTATATCAGGCTTCAAATCTACTAGTCTTCCTGCTTCCTGTTCTCGTGTCAATATTTGAGCTACAGTTTTGCATCTTTGCCACTGTATCAACCGTTTAACTGGTCTTGGTCATTGATGTATCCTGATGAAGAGAGACAGGAAAAAAAAGGAAGAAGACTTTTATTATATGTGGACAAGACATAACATTTCAAAAACTTCCTCAAATGAGTCATCTGATCTTAGACATTTCCAGTGAGATTAGAGACGGATTTGGCCACATTTTATTGTCTTCAAGTGACTGGAGAGGACTGGATGTGGGGGGCTCACACCTGGTCTGGGGGGGGGGGTCTGTGATGGAACCTGGAACCTTGGACATGTTCACTGGAATTAACAAAGTTTAAAGACACTGTTACATGTTGACACTCTTGGTCATGGTCCATGCATTTCTGATTTTCTGATTTATTTACCAAATCATAATATAATATAGAAGAAAACAAGCACAGACAGTGATTTAAAACATGTCTTTACTTATTGGTGTAAGTAGTAGAGTATAATATTAATGTAATATTCACATGTGATCACAGGTGAGAGATGCAGACTGGGAATATTGTCCTGGTGTATATGTCGCAGGGGATCTAGACAGGAGATGACGAGGTGACATTTCATCACAAGCCGAGCATACACACAGGTGTGTGTTCACTTCTTTACCTGAGGAAGACCATGTGTGGTTGAAATGATGTCAGTCATATCCACACCAAGTAAAAGACGAGGGAAAAGACAGCGGTGTGCTGGTATTTTTTCTCTTTTGTTTAATTAAATTACTCGATACTCAAGTCGTTTTTTTCAGTCCATACTGTCGTACTTTACCTCAAGTAGATACTTTGATGAATACTTTTACCTGAATGCTTGTTTTGACAAAGTAACAGGACTTGTACTTGAGCACAGCCTTTGAGTAACACTCGGTCCAACTCTGGGACAGAGTAGAGATGATGGAAGTCATCATCAGTCGCAGTTGGACAGATTTCTCTGTATCAAGTCCGTGTAGTAACAGCTGTGAGCAGTAATGTGAGTTTCCTGAAGGTTTTCATGCTGAACTTCAAGAGCGTCTCGTCCTTGTTGACTTAAAAGTTGAGACTGAAAGTTCAAGCTTGACCATCAAAACCATTTCAACACAAGCTCCACTTACTAGCAGTTCTGGAGCTTTGGACCAAATTACATGATCTTCCTCAGCAGATGGAGTTTGCCCTGTTGATTTTTTTAACTTCCAGGTCAACGTGGACAAGAAGTCCCAGAAACACTCGGAGGAATGGGAATTTGAACATGTGCATTTCACTGACAACCGGACAACTCCGTCTGCTGAGGAAGATCATGTGAAATGAACTGAAAGTTCCACAACGGATACTGAACGGAGAGAGACTGGAGAGATTTTGTCAACAGCTGTTTCCAAGGTCAAGACTTAACTTTCAGTCTAAATGTATTTGTTGAGTTTTTGAGTTGCATGTCAGGGGGAATGTGTTGCTGCATATGCTTTGGCCGTTTATACACTTATAGTTATATATACATGTAGACATAGTTATATCCAGTCAGTCGCTTATGTCTTTTGCCTTTTTCTGATTTCAGTTGATGCTGAGCTTTTCCTCAGATACTATTAGTTCACATATTTAAGACAATGTTTTGTGAGATCTGACAGACGTTTGGGTTTTGTTTGTGTCGTCTTTGATCATGAAGGTTTCTGATGCTGATCTGTGTCGTCATATTTTCTTCTCACAGCCTATAGTTGAGATAGCTGTGATCCAGTGTGCAGCTGAGGTCAAAGGTCATCACAAGGCCTTTTGTCATTCACTGTCTCAGGTTGGCTCCTCTTGATTTATTTACAAGTCAGATAAGAACATGTGACTATGAATGGATGTGAATGGATGGAGAGAAGCTCTGATGAAGAAAGTTATTTGATTTCCACCAAAATCAGTGTTTTGATATTAAACTTGTTTTGATACAGGTTGAAACCACTTCATGAAATTTTCTGTGTACGGTGTGTGTGTGTGTTTGTGTGTGATTGTGTGTGCGTATGGTATGTGTGTGTGTGTGTGTGTGATTGTGTGTAGTTGATATAAGTGTGATTCAGTGTGAGACTGAGGTCAAAGGTCATGTACAAGCCTCTTGTCATTAACTGTACCAAGTTGGCTCCTCTTGATTTATTTACTGACCCAAGGAAAATGTGATTGTAACTGGATATGAATGGATGGTGAGAAGAGGTGATGGATAAAGTAATTTGATTTCAAACAAGAGCATATTTTTGCTTTTAACTTGTTTTATACATTTTCATTGGACATAAAAGCAACAGTGGTGTTCAATCCACCTGATTAAACTCTCTGTGTGTGTGTGTGTGTGTGTGTGTGTGTGTGTGTGTGTGTGTGTGTGTGTGTGTGTGTGTGTGCGTATGGTGTGTGTGTATGTGTGTGTGTGTGTGTGTGTGTGTGATTGTGTGTTTGTGTGTGTGTATATGTGTCCTCAGTCAACTGTATCAGTCTCTGCAGTAGCTTCCAGCTGCAGCAGCCAGTTCAGTTTCTCTTCAGTCTGACTGAGGGAGGTTTTTGTACGACGCTTTTTCACTGTGTTAATAACCACTGACTGTTGAGATAGTGAAAACTCTGACAGTAGTAAACTGCTGCATCTTCAGCCTGGACTCCACTGATGGTCAGAGTGAAGTCAGAGTTTGATCCACTGCCTGTAAAACGACCTGGAATCCCTGATGCTCGAGTGGCAGCATAGTAAATAAGTAGTTTAATAGTTTCTCCGTCTCTCTGTTGGTACCAGGCTAAACGGTTAGAATCATAAACATCCTGACTGGTCCTACATTTGATGGCGACGGAGCCTCCCAGAGCAGAGCTCACTGCTCCAGGCTGAGTCACTGTGACCTGGCCTCTGGACTCTGAGGACACAGAGACAGAAACATGAAGCAGCGTCACGGTTTTGTCGGCTAGATTTCAGAGGGACGGACGTTGATAGAGGAGAGGAGTTGGATTCTCTGGACTTTACCTGTGAAGCAGCAGCAGAGGAGAGTCCAGATGAGGACGGAGGTCAGCGTCATCTTCTTGATGAGGAGGATTTCCGTGGCTTCTGTTGTCATGAAGGACAGCTGTCAGTCATCCAGTCTTCAACTCTCAGGACTATAAACTCTCCCAGAGCACTGGAGCATGGTGCTGCTGATGCAAAGTGGCTCTCTATGGAAATGCTCTGACTGACTCCAGCAGGGACTTGGATCACTCTGATCATGCTGTTTATCAATGGATCAATCAGTTGATCGGGGTATTGATCAGGATGTGGTAATACTTGTTTTCATGAAGTTTGGTTTTATTTTTTTTGATTTTTCCAAATGTCTTTTCTGACATTCAATTGTTTTACTACAAAAGCTTTGTCTTTCTTTAAAAATAACATACGTATGAAAAAATGACATTTTATAAAATTGTGTTACTGTGTTTTTCTTTAAAACCGTTTGAAAAAGTTTTAAAAAATGACTCAGTTTGGAGAGTTTGTTTGTTTCAGAGCCAGAGAGCCGTGTCTCTCTACAGTGAGAGGTTTTTGTACGACGGCTCAATGAGTTTGTATCACTGTGGTGGACTTTTGGTGGAGGAACCAGACTGGATGTTGGAAGTAAGTCAAATGTTTAACAACTGCTTTATTTCAGGAACTATTTTTATATTTATTTAATTCATATTCAACATTACAGGAAAAATAGTCTCCTTTCAGTGTTAATGTGTAATTTTTGAAGAAGTATTTTGCATGAATATAAAGATCTTTGCTTTAGCAACAAGGATTTGAAAACTAACTGTAATGAATATAAAGGATTGATTCAGAGGAGAAATCGTTATTTCCACATATATATGCGAAGTTGAATATTGAGGGTTGGTAGGTTTAGTTCAGTCTGACAGAGCCAGAGAGCCGTGTCTCTCTACAGTGAGAGGTTTTTGTACGACGGCTCAATGAGTTTGTATCACTGTGGTGGACTTTTGGTGGAGGAACCAGACTGGATGTTGGAAGTAAGTTTCTGCACAAACACTAAATACAATAATGTAAGGTAACGTTGTAAATCCATTGTTTAAATGTTTGCAGCAGATAAAATGTTCTTGTAAGGTTTTAGTGTTTATGTTGGGATTTCTCCTCCGTCATCATGGAGGTGAACTCAGAGCAGCTTTACTCAACTTTTCTTTACACATTCCTGTCATGCTGAAGTTTAAGCTGAGCTGTAGAGAAGATACAACTTCAGTTCTCTTTTAAATATATTTTCTAAGATTCATTTTTGTTTTTCAAACCTCATCGATGACTAATATTAAGTGGAATTAAGATTCACTTCATTCAGATGAAATAGAACAGAATGAGGACAAAGATGGGGATTTGAAAAGGTTAGAAAATCTGTAATCCCTTTATTGTGTTATACATTGTTTCCAGTGCAGTTTAAAATCCGTTTCTCGTTTGCTAAACGATGATTGAATTCCACATGAAGCGCATTTGACGGTTGTCGGATTATTTTATGTATTTTTAAATGTTTCCCCTGAAAACTAAAGTAATGCAAACTAAAGATTGGTCCTAATGTTTGATAAAATATTTTAAATATTTCCCTGTTTTGTTTCCAGTGCAGTTTGATGTATTTCAGTTCAAACTGTACGATGGTTCTCTCTGTGCTGATATGCATGAGAGGCTTAAGGGAAGTGAAACAATGTGTGAGTGAGTGACTGTGGAGCAGAAAAACATCTGGCAGAAACCCTAAAGGAGAAAATCAACTCTCACAAAGAAAAGGTGTCCCAGTGTCTGGTGTTTGATTGACAGCTGTGTGGCCCCTGTCTAATAAGCTGATAAGCCTCCTAGGTGATGCCTCGGTGATGCCCCACCCTGACCGTGCTGCCCCCCTCCAGCGTGGAGCTGAAGCAGGGGAAGGCCACGCTCATGTGCCTGGCCAACAAGGGCTTCCCCTCAGACTGGAGTCTGGCCTGGAAGGTGGACGGCAGCAGCAGCAGCAGCAGCAGCAGCAGCTGGGAGGAGAGCAGCAGCCCCGGGGTGCTGGAGAAGGACGGCCGCTACAGCTGGAGCAGCACCCTGAGGCTCCCTGCAGACCAGTGGAAGAAGGTGGGCTCTGTGACCTGTGAGGCCACCCAGGGCTCCCAGACTCTGGTCTCAGAGACACTGACGAGAGACCAGTGTTCCCTGTTCTGACCTGACTCACTTGGACCCTGCTACTGGTTTTACTCTGCAACTGCTCTCTCTCTGAAACACTCTCTCCCTCTCCCTCTCTCTCTCCCTCTCTCTCTTTCTCTCATTATACATCTCTACATTAATGTGCTCTTGCTTGTTGTATTGATGATGGTTTTAATAGTTCTAGAAAATAAATATTTCTTCAAATACTGGTTTCCGTGTGGTTTCCATTCTTATGACTGACACGTGTTACGTCCTCTTTTCTTTGCCATGTATTTCATAGCAGGAACATTGGTTAGAACAACACATGAAGCCACAATATGAAGAAATGAACCTTTTTTTAATGCACTTCTTCACACTTTAACGACTGGGAAAATCTTAGATATTGGATTAGAAATGAAAAGCGGGACATCGTCAGCATCAAGTGATAAACCGTGACTGTGAGTGAGATTCTAACACCAGGAACATTTAAATGACAGAGTGTTTATTTGCCAAGAGGCTCAGTGAAAGAAATGACAACACAGTCTGTGTATGTAGAAAAAAAGAAAGACGTGTTCATCAAATGACTGGTTTCCATACATGTGATCACAAGAATAACTGCTGTCGTAGGTTGCCATGTTAACGGTTTCTTCATTGACCTATTAAATCCCCAGGGACCGGGTTTATCTCACCGTCCAGTCACTAGTGTTCTCTAGCATTAGGTGATGTTGTTTTTTAGGGATCATGTTGACATCATATCTGATAGCTGTGTCAGTGCAGCCTCACAGTGTCCTGTTTAGCTGGGGTATCCTAAGGCAGGTAGGAGGTGGTGTGAAAGGACGTCTGTCCTTTCTGTCCTGCTCCGCTACGATCACAGCTTTTTGGTTTCGCATCACATCAGGCTTCAAAGGTAAAGGTCACTTTGCCTTTGAGTTTGTACCTTTAAAACGTTGGAACTCTTTGGACAAAAGATCTGAGGAAACTGTGGTAAAAAGCAGCTGAAGACCAACATCTCTAGAGGGACTTTTATTCAGTTTGTAAATTCTTCTACTGCGTCTGAATTTAATGTGCACTGCTATTATTCTATTAAAAACCAAAGGTGTAGTCTGACCTGAAAGAACGCTACACGTGAAGCGTTGCTTGATCACTTACTGCCAAGAATGAAGAACAAGGGTTCATTGAAAAATGCTAATGGAGATAAAGAACATTTCTTTTCTAAAGAATCTGATGATAAGTTCATTTGTTGTCTACAGATAGAGAAGAACGAAAGTTATCTAACCAATCAATTGTGTGTGTGTGTGATTGTGTGTAGTTGAGATAAGTAAGACTGAGGTCAAAGGTCATGAACAAGCCTCTTGTCATTAACTGTACCAAGTTGGCTCCTCTTGATTTATTTACTGACCCAATGACAACGTGATTATAACTGGATATGAGGGACTTTTTATTTGTTACTGGCACCATATTGCTTGTTCATTGATTGATGTGAAGGGGAAAAAAAAGGTTCTGAATTCAAATGCACTTTTCCTTTCTCATGAAAATGTAATCAGTAAATCGTGAAGAGAGTAGAGCCGATACTTGGCTGAGATTACATCTGTGTGCAGTGGACATTTGCATTTTGTGACTGGACCTGGAACCTGGGACATGTTTACTGGAATTAACAAAGTTTAAAGACACTGTTACATGTTGACACTCTTGGTCATGGTCCATGCATTTCTGATTTTCTGATTTATTTACCAAATCATAATATAATATAGAAGAAAACAAGCACAGACAGTGATTTAAAACATGTCTTTACTTATTGGTGTAAGTAGTAGAGTATAATATTAATGTAATATTCACATGTGATCACAGGTGAGAGATGCAGACTGGGAATATTGTCCTGGTGTATATGTCGCAGAGGATCTAGACAGGAAAGGATGAGGTGACATTTCATCACAAGCCGATCATACACACAGGTGTGTGTTCACTTCTTTACCTGAGGAAGACCATGTGTGGTTGAAATGATGTCAGTCATATCCACAGCAAGTAAAAGACGAGGGAAAAGACAGTGGTGTGCTGGTATTTTTTCTCTTTTGTTCAATTAAATTACTCGATACTCATTCGTTTTTTTCAGTCCATACTGTCGTACTTTACCTCAAGTAGATACTTTGATGAATACTTTTACCTGAATGCTTGTTTTGACAAAGTGACAGGACTTGTACTTGAGCACAGCCTTTGAGTAACACTCGGTCCAACTCTGGGACAGAGTAGAGATGATGGAAGTCATCATCAGTCGCAGTTGGACAGATTTCTCTGTATCAAGTCCGTGTAGTAACAGCTGTGAGCAGTAATGTGAGTTTCCTGAAGGTTTTCATGCTGAACTTCAAGAGCGTCTCGTCCTTGTTGACTTAAAAGTTGAGACTGAAAGTTCAAGCTTGACCATCAAAACCATTTCAACACAAGCTCCACTTACTAGCAGTTCTGGAGCTATGGACCAAATTACATGATCTTCCTCAGCAGATGGAGTTTGCCCTGTTGATTTTTTTAACTTCCAGGTCAACGTGGACAAGAAGTCCCAGAAACACTCGGAGGAATGGGAATTTGAACATGTGCATTTCACTGACAACCGGACAACTCCGTCTGCTGAGGAAGATCATGTGAAATGAACTGAAAGTTCCACAACGGATACTGAACGGAGAGAGACTGGAGAGATTTTGTCAACAGCTGTTTCCAAGGTCAAGACTTAACTTTCAGTCCAAATGTAATTTTTGGGTTTTTGAGTTGCATGTCAGAGAGAATGTGTTGCTGCATATGCTTTGGCCGTTTATACACTTGTAGTTATATATACATGTAGATACAGTTTATCCAGTCAGTCGCTTATGTCTTTTGCGTTTTCGTGATTTCAGTTGATGCTGAGCTTTTCCTCAGATACTATTAGTTCACATATTTAAGACAATGTTTTGTGAGATCTGACAGACGTTTGGGTTTTGTTTGTGTCGTCTTTGATCATGAAGGTTTCTGATGCTGATCTGTGTCGTCATATTTTCTTCTCACAGCCTATAGTTGAGATAGCTGTGATCCAGTGTGCAGCTGAGGTCAAAGGTCATCACAAGGCCTTTTGTCATTCACTGTCTCAGGTTGGCTCCTCTTGATTTATTTACAAGTCAGATAAGAACATGTGACTATAACTGGATGTGAATGGATGGAGAGAAGCTGTGATGAAGAAAGTTATTTGATTTCCACCAAGATCAGTGTTTTGATATTAAACTTGTTTTGACACATGTTGAAACCACTTCATGAAATTTTCTGTGTACGGTGTGTGTGTGTGTGTGTGTGTGTGTGTGTGTGTGTGTGTGTGTGTGTCCTCAGTGAACTGTATCAGTCTCTGCAGTAGCTTCCAGCTGCAGCAGCCAGTTCAGTTTCTCTTCAGTCTGACTGAGGGAGGTTTTTGTACGATGCTTTTTCACTGTGTCAACACATACTGACTGTTGATAACGTGAAAACTCTGACAATAGTAAACTGCTGCATCTTCAGCCTGGACTCCACTGATGGTCAGAGTGAAGTCAGAGTTTGATCCACTGCCTGTAAAACGACCTGGAATCCCTGATGCTCGAGTGGTAGCAAGGTAAATAAGTAGTTTAGGAGTTTCTCCGTCTCTCTGTTGGTACCAGGCTAAATAGTTGGAATTATAAACATCCTGACTGGTCCTACATTTGATGGCGACGGAGCCTCCCAGAGCAGAGCTCACTGCTCCAGGCTGAGTCACTGTGACCTGGCCTCTGGACTCTGAGGACACAGAGACAGAAACATGAAGCAGCGTCACAGTTTGTCGGCTTGATTTCAGAGGGACGGATGTTGATAGAGGAGAGGAGTTTGATTCTCTGGACTTTACCTGTGAAACAGCAGCAGAGGAGAGTCCAGATGAGGACGGAGGTCAGCGTCATCTTCTTGATGAGGAGGATTTCCGTGGCTTCTGTTGTCATGAAGGACAGCTGTCAGTCATCCAGTCTTCAACTCTCAGGACTATAAACTCTCCCAGAGCACTGGAGCATGGTGCTGCTGATGCAAAGTGGCTCTCTATGGAAATGCTCTACTTAAGATTCGTTTAAGTTTAAATGACTTTTATTTTAATTTAAGTTGTAACATTCTGGCTGAAGAGCTGCCTGTATCTTTTGGGTCAGTGTTCATGTGTTTCTTGATCTCTCTCCCAGAATAAAGTTTATTAAACCAGTCCACATTCTTATCATGAGAATTTCAAGTAGTTCAAAGGTTGACAGTATTCATTTGAATGTTTCCATAATGAAATCCAGCTGGTCAGTGATGACTCCTACTCAGACGGAGAGAACAAACACAAACCATCACTTATGAGGTTTTGCTTTGAAAATAAAATATTTAGTATACCTCAAACAGTAAAAGCCTCAAAATCCGCATCTTATGTTTAATATTTTATGAACCCAGAACATTTTGCTTGCAAATATTAAAACGCACGGATCAGCCACGAGGTCAAAACCAGTTACCGGTTTTAACCTTGTGGCTGATCAGTGTATACGCTGGAATAACAGAGTGCTAGTTTTAACTTTCTACCTTCAGTACTGAAACCTGTCTGTTGTCACGGTTCGGCAGTGATGCCTGCCTGTTGCCATGGTTACTGAGCTCAGAAGTGAAAAACTGAAGACCAGTTTCATACAGTCTGAGGAAGACCAACAGAAGCAGTAGCTTCCTCTGCTGCAATCCACAGGAGGGAGTTTAGTTTACCTGATATAAACTTTCTCTCTTTTCCATTATCAGACCCATTCAACCCTGTTCAACTCCAAGTTGTGATCTTTTCATTATTGTAACAACGCTGCTGTTAAAGCTTGAAGACAATAAAAAATATCTTCTTCAAGTTCATTTTGTACCAACAACAGATGTTTTATTCCATATTTCTGCATTTCCAGGATTATGACTCATGTTAGAGTCCGATTCTGTCATTACTGCTCATAGTTTTCTTAATGAACTATGGGATTACATCATGTACTTCCACTTATCCACTAACTGTTGGAGTCTAATCTGACAGTGTCTGTGTTGAGCAGCGGTTTCCTGAAACAGGTGGAAGTGAGGTGTGAATGGAAGGATGAAGAGAGGGCCATTTTTATGAACTCATTTCAAAATATTGTTTACATTAAATACTGAACAGAGTTTTGTGGATTAGCATAACATGATATCACATGGTTCCTATCTCACATGTATACATCTCAGTCTCATTGTCAGTTTTTCCTATTTGTTTAAAACCACCAAAAGAAAACCACTAATGAGTCATTGTTTAAGAATAAAAAATGTTCTGATATGTTGTTATATCTTAAAGGCTCCTATCTGCAGAGAAGAGACGTCATTATCTGTTACCTCCGTTTTTAACAGATGTACGGTTTTCTTTGCTTATATTTTGGGTGTTCTAACACGTGATGGGACCATTTCGTGGAAAATCATCGAGACATTCCTCGACCCTGAGGTAAATAAGTAATCCTATTTCGTAAGGCTTTTATTTGCACCAACCCAATATGAATAATCCTGTCAATCAAACTACAGAAGTGTGATTTGTTCTGTTTTTTGTTTTATTAAAAAGGGGTTTAGTGTAGAGAGTGTCATTGAAATATGACTTTAAAACTTGTAACTTGATGGTTTTACGATTTAATTATTATTGCTGTGGTTTGATTTGGAATTTGTTCATTTGATGAAACACCCAGTATGATGGTTGAATTGCTTTTAAAGAATTTTTCAAGACCCTGAGAAATATTCTGTGTTTCCTCGTCTTCTTTTTTGGAAAATTGATCTCAATACAAAAGACAGTCATTTGACTTTAAATGCAAAGTTTCAAAACTTGTCTAAAGAAAACTATCAACTAATGTACTTACGTTATGAAATGTATTATTTCTATGACTGTATCATACTTTTGTTGTACTTTTGTTTCTTATACAGTGTATTATTGTTCAAATGTCTGTGGGTTTTAGTTTTTGTGCAGCTGTTGAGTCAGATCACTTCCTGTCCAGCTGAGGGAGGTTTTTGTACGACGCTGTACCAGTATGTGGACGGGAGGCTAGAATCATGCTGACAGTGATAAACTCCTGATGTGATGATACTGAACGGAGAGAGGCTGGAGAGATTTTGTCAACAGCTGTTTCCAAGGTCAAGACTTAACTTTCAGTCCAAATGTATTTGTTGGGTTTTTGAGTTGCATGTCAGAGAGAATGTGTTGCTGCATATGCTTTGGCAGTTTATACACTTGTAGTTATATATACATGTAGACATAGTTATATCCAGTCAGTCGCTTATGTCTTTTGCGTTTTTCTGATTTCAGTTGATGCTGAGCTTTTCCTCAGATACTATTAGTTCACATATTTAAGACAAAGTTTTGTGAGATCTGACAGACGTTTGGGTTTTGTTTGTGTCGTCTTTGATCATGAAGGTTTCTGATGCTGATCTGTGTCGTCATATTTTCTTCTCACAGCCTATAGTTGAGATAGCTGTGATCCAGTGTGCAGCTGAGGTCAAAGGTCATCACAAGGCCTTTTGTCATTCACTGTCTCAGGTTGGCTCCTCTTGATTTATTTACAAGTCAGATAAGAACATGTGACTATAACTGGATGTGAATGGATGGAGAGAAGCTGTGATGAAGAAAGTTATTTGATTTCCACCAAGATCAGTGTTTTGATATTCAACTTGTTTTGACACATGTTGAAACCACTTCATGAAATTTTCTGTGTACGGTGTGTGTGTGTATGCTGTGTGTGTGTGTCTGTGTGTGTGTGTGTGTGTGTGTGTGATGAAGACAGCAAGGTCTGACATAAAGATGTTCTTATGTTACCAGTGTTGCTGGAGCTGCCTCATCACACTTTTACACTTTTCCATGCACCTTGGAAGTAGGTGAAGTTGTAGCAGAAATCCTTACTTTGCTTCATATTCTCTTTTAACAGTGGAAAAACCTGTGATCCAGTATGAGGTCAAAGGTCATGAACAAGCCATTTATCTTTAACAGGTTGGCTCCTTATGATTAATTTGGAAATCTAATAAGAACATGTGATTATAACTGGATGTGATAAGATGGTGAGAACATGTGATGAAGAAAGTTATTTGATTTCCACAAAAATGAATTTTTGTTGTTAAATTTGTTCTGATAAATGTTTGTTGGTCTTCAGAGAAACAATGGGGAAATGTTTAATCCACTTCATGTCACTGTATTTGTAGTGTGTGTGTGTGTGTGTGTGTGTGTGTGTGTGTGTGTGTGTGTGTGTGTGTGTGTGTGTGTCCTCAGTCAACTGTATCAGTCTCTGCAGTAGCTTCCAGCTGCAGCAGCCAGTTCAGTTTCTCTTCAGTCTGACTGAGGGAGGTTTTTGTACGACGCTTTTTCACTGTGTCAACACAGCTTTGCTGTTGGGATAGTGAAAACTCTGACAATAGTAAACTGCTGCATCTTCAGCCTGGACTCCACTGATGGTCAGAGTGAAGTCAGAGTTTGATCCACTGCCTGTAAAACGACCTGGAATCCCTGATGCTCGAGTGGTAGCAAGGTAAATAAGTAGTTTAATAGTTTCTCCATCTCTCTGTTGGTACCAGGCTAAATAGTTAGAACCATAAACATCCTGACTGGTCCTACATTTGATGGCGACGGAGCCTCCCAGAGCAGAGCTCACTGCTCCAGGCTGAGTCACTGTGACCTGGCCTCTGGACTCTGAGGACACAGAGACAGAAACATGAAGCAGCGTCACGGTTTTGTCGGCTTGATTTCAGAGGGACGGACGTTGATAGAGGAGAGGAGTTGGATTCTCTGGACTTTACCTGTGAAGCAGCAGCAGAGGAGAGTCCAGATGAGGACGGAGGTCAGCGTCATCTTCTTGATGAGGAGGATTTCTGTGGCTTCTGTTGTCATGAAGGACAGCTGTCAGTCATCCAGTCTTCAACTCTCAGGACTATAAACTCTCCCAGAGCACTGGAGCATGGTGCTGCTGATGCAAAGTGGCTCTCTATGGAAATGCTCTGACTGACTCCAGCAGGGACTTGGATCACTCTGATCATGCTGTTTATCAATGGATCAAAGAGTTGATCAGGACATGTCAGTGTTTATTTTATGTAGTTTTTCTTTTACGTGTCTCGAAAACTTTTTTTAAGAATTTGTTTTCACATATTTTGATGTGTTGTTAAAAAAAATGTCTTTAATCTTTAAAAATAATATTCGTGAAAATAAGATGAATTTCATAACTTTAGTAGTTAGTTATCAGTTTTGACTTGAGTTTTGATTGAAAAGTTTTCTTGGATGATATTTTTGTAAATTCCCATTAATTTACTAACAGACATCATCATTGTTATATGGGACATAATCTACAATAAATATGTGTCTGTGATCATCATTTACATTTTGCATGATTTATTGGTGGTTTTTTTCTTTAAAATTTTTTATTTCAATTTCTGTGATTAAAAGAAAAATAAATTTTGTAAGTTGATGTTCAATATTTAACAAAGAAAACTTTAAATAATTTGTCACAATCTGTCAACCAATTTTAAAAACTTAAACCAGTTATCACATAAACTGGGAAACTGAGAATGCGTTTTTTTGAGGTAGTTTTTGTCAAAGTCAGAGAGGTGAGAGGTTTTTGTACGACAGACAGCCACTGATCAACACTGGCCTCTTGACGTCTTGGAGCAGAGAGGCAGGACACATATGCAAACACACAGAGTCAGTGAACTGTAGCTGTCCTCAACATATCATGAGGTGTTTCCCCCTCAGTACTGAGAAAGTTGACTGTTCAAATTATCGAAGATATAAAGGGGCATAAACAGTAAAAATTTAGAATAGAAAACTTCATTTGATTTCCACCAAACAGCTTCAAAGGCTGGTTTGAATTCTGTAATGGGAGAATTTCAACAATTTTCATTGTCTTACCAAGTCTAGGTTTATGTTTTTACAGACAGTAAAGAATGTGCAGTGAGTAATGCAAAAGTCCCCAAATCCACGTGTAGAAAGAAATACAGATGTTCTCCCATTAACATATAATTTATACACTGTGAAATAGCTACTCTGATTGTGAAATGACAGATATAATAACAAATAACAAATTCATTCTGCTAAAGATAGAAAGAGCTTTGTTTATCAACTCAGACATCTGGAAAAATGATTCCAACTTTACAACTTGTCTTTCCTTTCCTTTACAAAGGCGAAAATCTTGAGTTTCAACTATATTACCTGAGTATGGTAAAATGTGGATCCAAACAATGTTGTTGGATTGTTCTATAATTTGTTGAACATTTAAAATGATGGGAGAGGCCAGCAAAGCTGCTTTAATGTCTGATCAGTTTAATAAGTGAAAGAAGGGAAGATGAGGGTTTTTGTGATGTACAATAGGAAGTCATCGGTATAGAGGCTGATTTGTTGAAGGTGTGAATGAAATTATCCCTGAGATGCAAACATGTCTAATGGACATTCTTAATCAAATTCACATGAATGTATATTAACTTCTATAGAGTCAGATACACTGACTGATCTATGTAAACTTTAACAAAAATCTTGGGTGTGTGTGTCCTCAGTGAACTGTATCAGTCTCTGCAGCAGCTTCTAGCTACTTTGCGTTTTTCTAAAGGATCGGGACACGTAGAGCAAACGCATTAACGTGACAATCGCCTGCTGTGCTTTGGAGACACCTTGAAACAGACGTGTAATTGGAGCTTTGAGGAATCTGATCAGATTAGTGCATGACCTAAGAAATATTTCATACTACATTATATGAGAAATATATTTTTATTTTTACCTCTGTGTTTATGGGGGAATGGTTCAGGAATGAACTTTGCTTTTCTTTAAGTCACGTTATGTATTCAAAAATTTTCAAAGTGATTATTTGCAGCTTTCATTCTCTGATCAGAAAATGTTAAATTCAACCTGAGAAGAGTTTACAAGTTTGAGCAGTTTTTTACTCAGTTGTTGTTTGTGGGGTTTTTTGTGTTGTTATGGTTGTTGTTGTTTAGTTTGTTCTCTGTTTGTTTGTGATCATCAACCTGATGAAGAGAGCAAGGTCTGACATAAAGATATTCTTATGTTACCAGTGTTGCTGGAGCTGCCTCATCACACTTTTACACTTTTCCATGCACCTTGGAAGTAGGTGAAGTTGTAGCAGAAATCCCTACTTTGCTTCATATTCTCTTTTAACAGTGGAAAAACCTGTGATCCAGTATGAGGTCAAAGGTCATGAACAAGCCATTTATCTTTAACAGGTTGGCTCCTCATGATTAATTTGGAAATCTAATAAGAACATGTGATTATAACTGGATGTGATAAGATGGTGAGAACATGTGATGAAGAAAGTTATTTGATTTCCACAATAATGAATTTTTGTTGTTAAATTTGTTCTGATAAATGTTTTTCTTGGTCTTCAAAGAAAAAAATGGGGAAATGTTTAATCCACTTCATGTCACTGTATTTGGATGGTGTGTGTGTGTGTGTGTGTGTTTGTGTGTGTGTGTCTGTATGTGTGTGTGTGTGTGTGTGTGTGTGTGTGTGTGTGTGTGTGTGTGTGTGTGTGTGTGTGTGTGTGTGTGTGTCCTCAGTGAACTGTATCAGTCTCAGCCAGAGAACCGTGTCTCTCTACAGTGAGAGGTTTTGTAGGACGGCTCAATGAGTTTGTATCACTGTGGTGGACTTTTGTTGGGGGACCAGACTGGATGAAAACTTGAAAAGGGTGTTTTCAGGATGAGGAATATAAAGCAGGATATCATCAGCATCAAGTGATATGCGATGTCTTCCATCTGAGATTATTCTGCAGGTATATTCGATTCGAAGACGGATTCAACAAAGAACTTAATGAAAGAGTTTATAAGGTTCAAAATCAGTAAACACCAATTTATCAAATAAGTAATGTCCATGTAAATTATTAAATAGAGTAACTGTTGTCATATGATTTTCTCTGGAATGATGACAGGAGATCTATTTAATCTACAGAGACAGAGTCTGTCTCAGTGAGAGACACCAAGAATGTGGTCATTTTAGCTCATGACTTTATTAATTAATGATGGTAACAATTTGTAATCAGGGTCACGTCTGAAAACTGTGTCAGTAAAGCTCAACAGTGCCTCTGTTTTCCTGTGGTATCCTAAACCAGGTGCTGGTCTCACACTGGTCTACAGACTATGTGTACACTGTTATCGGTGTTTTCTCCTAACTGTCACTAACAGGCACATTTTAGATTAACTCCATCTAACAAATCCACAATTCTTGACGCTGAAAATTTTCTCTATACCAATATTGTCATTGCTCTGTACAACAAAGTGACGGTGAAAGATTGTGAGCTGCTTTGGGTTTTTCTAAAGGATCGGGACACGTAGAGCAAACGCATTAACGTGACAATCGCCTGCTGTGCTGTGGAGACACCTTGAAACAGAAGTGTAATTGGAGCTTTGAGGAATCTGATCAGATTAGTGCATGACCTAAGAAATATTTCATACTACATTATAGGAGAAATGTGTTTTTATTTTTACTTCTGTGTTTGTTGGTGAATGGTTGAGGTATGAACTTTGCTTTTCTTTAGGTCACGTCATGTATTCAAAAATTTTCAAAGTGATTATTTGCAGCTTTCATTCTCTGATCAGAAAATGTTAAATTCAACCTGAGAAGAGTTTACAAGTTTGAGCACAGTTTTTTCCTCAGTTGTTGTTTGTGGGGTTTTTTGTGTTGTTATGGTTGTTGTTGTTTATTTTGTTCTCTGTTTGTTTGTCATCATCAACCTGATGAAGACAGCAAGGTCTGACATAAAGATGTTCTTATGTTACCAGTGTTGCTGGAGCTGCGTCATCACACTTTTTCACTTCTCCATGCACCTTGGAAGTAGGTGAAGTTGTAGCAGAAATCCCTACTTTGCTTCATATTCTCTTTTAACAGTGGAAAAACCTGTGATCCAGTATGAGGTCAAAGGTCATGAACAAGCCATTTATCTTTAACAGGTTGGCTCCTCATGATTAATTTGGAAAATCTGATAAGAACATGTGATTATAACTGATGAAGAAAGTTATTTGATTTCCACAAAAATGAATTTTTGTTGTTAAATTTGTTCTGATAAATGTTTTTCTTGGTCTTCAAAGAAAAAAATGGGGAAATGTTTAATCCACTTCATGTCACTGTATTTGTAGTGTGTGTGTGTGCGTGTGTGTGTGTGTGTGTGTGTGTGTGTGTGTGTGTGTGTGTGTGTGTGTGTGTGTGTGTGTGTGTGTGTGTGTGTGTGTGTGTCCTCAGTGAACTGTATCAGTCTCTGCAGTAGCTTCCAGCTGCAGCAGCCAGTTCAGTTTCTCTTCAGTCTGACTGAGGGAGGTTTTTGTACGACGCTTTTTCACTGTGTCAACAACCACTGACTGTTGATAACGTGAAAACTCTGACAGTAGTAAACTGCTGCGTCTTCAGCCTGGACTCCACTGATGGTCAGAGTGAAGTCAGACTTTGATCCACTGCCTGTAAAACGATCTGGAATCCCTGATGCTCGAGTGGTAGCATAGTAAATAAGTAGTTTAGGAGTTTCTCCGTCTCTCTGTTGGTACCAGGCTAAAAAGTGGTTGTTGTTAGCGACATAAACATCCTGACTGGTCCGACATCTGATGGCGGACCATCACCATATATGTCGCAGAGGATCTAGACAGGAGATGACGAGGTGACATTTCATCAAAAGCCGAGCATACACACAGGTGTGTGTTCACTTCTTTACCTGAGGAAGACCATGTGTGGTTGAAATGATGTCAGTCATATCCACACCAAGTAAAAGACGAGGGAAAAGACAGTGGTGTGCTGGTATTTTTTCTCTTTTGTTTAATTAAATTACTCGATACTCAAGTCGTTTTTTTCAGTCCATACTGTCGTACTTTACCTCAAGTAGATACTTTGATGAATACTTTTACCTGAATGCTTGTTTTGACAAAGTAACAGGACTTGTACTTGAGCACAGCCTTTGAGTAACACTCGGTCCAACTCTGGGACAGAGTAGAGATGATGGAAATCATCATCAGTCGCAGTGGGACAGATTTCTTTGTCTCAAGTCCGTGTAGTAACAGCTGTGAGCAGTAATGTGAGTTTCCTGAAGGTTTTCATGCTGAACTTCAAGAGCGTCTCGTCCATGTTGACTTAAAAGTTGAGACTGAAAGTTCAAGCTTGACCATCAAAACCATTTCAACTCAAGCTCCACTTACTAGCAGTTCTGGAGCTTTGGACCATATTACATGATCTTCCTCAGCAGATGGAGTTTGCCCTGTTGATTTTTTTAACTTCCAGGTCAACGTGGACAAGAAGTCCCAGAAACACTCGGAGGAATGGGAATTTGAACATGTGCATTTCACTGACAACCGGACAACTCCGTCTGCTGAGGAAGATCATGTGAAATGAACTGAAAGTTCCACAACGGATACTGAACGGAGAGAACTGGAGAGATTTTGTCAACAGCTAATTCCAAGGTCAAGACTTAACTTTCAGTCTAAATGTATTTGTTGGGTTTTTGAGTTGCATGTCAGGGGGAATGTGTTGCTGCATATGCTTTGGCCGTTTATACACTTGTAGTTATATATACATGTCGATATAGTTATATCCAGTCAGTCGCTTATGTCTTTTGCGTTTTTCTGATTTCAGTTGATGCTGAGCTTTTCCTCAGATACTATTAGTTCACATATTTAAGACAAAGTTTTGTGAGATCTGACAGACGTTTGGGTTTTGTTTGTGTCGTCTTTGATCATGAAGGTTTCTGATGCTGATCTGTGTCGTCATATTTTCTTCTCACAGCCTATAGTTGAGATAGCTGTGATCCAGTGTGCAGCTGAGGTCAAAGGTCATCACAAGACCTTTTGCCATTCACTGTCTCAGGTTGGCTCCTCTTGATTTATTTACAAGTCAGAGAAGAACATGTGACTATAACTGGATGTGAATGGATGGAGAGAAGCTGTGATGAAGAAAGTTATTTGATTTCCACCAAGATCAGTGTTTTGATATTCAACTTGTTTTGATACATGTTGAAACCACTTCATGAAATTTTCTGTGTACGGTGTGTGTGTGTGTGTGTGTGTGTGTGTGTGCTTGTGTGTATGTGTGTGTGTGTGTGTGTGTGTGTGTGTGTGTGTGAGTGTGTGCTTGTGTGTGTGTGTGTTTGTGTGTGATTGTGTGTGCGTATGGTGTGTGTGTGTTTGTGTGTGTGTGTGATTGTGTGTAGTTGATATAAGTGTGATTCAGTGTGAGACCTAGGTCAAAGGTCATGAACAAGCCTCTTGTCATTAACTGTACCAAGTTGGCTCCTCTTGATTTATTTACTGACCCAAAGAAAATGTGATTGTAACTGGATATGAATGGATGGTGAGAAGAGGTGATGGATAAAGTAATTTGATTTCAAACAAGATCATATTATTTCTTTTAACTTGTTTTATACATTTTCATTGGACATAAAAGCAACAGTGGTGTTCAATCCACTTGATTAAACTCTGTGTGTGTGTGTGTGTGTGTGTGTGTGTGTGTGTGTGTGTGTGTGTGTGTGTGTGTGTGTGTGTGTGTGTGTGTGTGTGTGTGTGTGAGTATGTGTGTTTGTGTGTGTGTGTGTGTGTGTGTGTGTGTGTGTGTGTGTGTGTGTGTCTGTGTGTGTGTTTGTGTGTGTGTGTGTGTGTGTGTGTGTGTGTGTGTGTGTGTGTGTGTGTGTGTGTGTGTGTGCGTATGGTGTGTGTGTATGTGTGTGTGTGTGTGTGTTTGTCCAGTGAACTGTATCAGTCTCTGCAGTAGCTTCCAGCTGCAGCAGCCAGTTCAGTTTCTCTTCAGTCTGACTGAGGGAGGTTTTTGTACGACGCTTTTTCACTGTGTCAACACAGCTTTACTGTTGATAGCGTGAAAACTCTGACAGTAGTAAACTGCTGCATCTTCAGCCTGGACTCCACTGATGGACAGAGTGAAGTCAGAGTTTGATCCACTGCCTGTAAAACGATCTGGAATCCCTGATGCTCGAGTGGTAGCACGGTAAATAAGTAGTTTAGGAGTTTCTCCGTCTCTCTGTTGGTACCAGGCTAAAATGTGGTAGTTGCTAGCCACATAAACATCCTGACTGGTCCTACATCTGATGGCGACGGAGCCTCCCAGAGCAGAGCTCACTGCTCCAGGCTGAGTCACTGTGACCTGGCCTCTGGACTCTGAGGACACAGAGACAGAAATATGAAGCAGCGTCACCGTTTTGTCGGCTTGATTTCAGAGGGACGGATGTTGATAGAGGAGAGGAGTTGGATTCTCTGGACTTTACCTGTGAAGCAGCAGCAGAGGAGAGTCCAGATGAGGACGGAGGTCAGCGTCATCTTCTTGATGAGGAGGATTTCTGTGGCTTCTGTTGTCATGAAGGACAGCTGTCAGTCATCCAGTCTTCAACTCTCAGGACTATAAACTCTCCCAGAGCACTGGAGCATGGTGCTGCTGATGCAAAGTGGCTCTCTATGGAAATGCTCTGACTGACTCCAGCAGGGACTTGGATCACTCTGATCCTGCTGTTTATCAATGGATCAAAGAGTTGATCAGGACGTGTCAGTGTTTATTTTATGTAGTTTTTCTTTTACGTGTCTCGACAACTTTCATTAAGAATTTGTTTTCACATATTTTGATGTGTTGTTAAAAAAAATGTCTTTAATCTTTAAAAATAATATTTGTAAAAATAAGATGAATTTCATAACTTTAGTAGTTAGTTATCAGTTTTGACATGAGTTTGACTGAAAAGTTTTCTTGGAGGATATTTTTTTAAAATTCCCAATAATTCACTAACAGACAACATCATTATTATATGGGACATAATCTACAATAAATATGTGTCTGTGATCATCATTTACATTTTGCATGATTTATTGATGTTTTTTTTTCTTTAAAATTTTTTATTTCAATTTCCGTGATTAAAAGAAAAATAAATTTTGTAAGTTGATGTTGAATATTTAACAAAGAAAACTTTAAATACTTTGTCACAATCTGTCAACCAATTTTAAAAACTTAAACCAGTTATTACATAAACTGGGAAACTGAGAATGCGTTTGGTGAGGTAGTTTGTGTCAAAGTCAGAGAGGTGAGAGGTTTTTGTACGACGGACAGCCACTGATCAACACTGGCCTCTTGACGTCTGGGAGCAGAGAGGCAGGACACATATGCAAACACACAGAGTCAGTGAACTGTAGCTGTCCTCAACATATCATGAGGTGTTTCCCCCTCAGTACTGAGAAAGTTGACTGTTCAAATTATCGAAGATATAAAGGGGCATAAACGGTAAAAATTTAGAAGAGAAAACTTCATTTGATTTCCACCAAACAGCTTCAAAGGCTGGTGTGAATTCTGTAACGGGAGAATTTCAACAATTTTCATTGTCTTACCAAGTCTAGGTTTATGTTTTTACAGACAGTACAGAATGTGCAGTGAGTAATGCAAAAGTCCCCAAATCCACGTGTAGAAAGAAATACAGATGTTCTCCCATTAACATATAATTTATACACTGTGAAATAGCTACTCTGATTGTGAAATGACAGATATAATAACAAATAACAAATTCATTCTGCCAAAGATAGAAAGAGCTTTGTTTATCAACTCAGACATCTGGAAAAATGATTCCAACTTTACAACTTGTCTTTCCTTTCCTTTACAAAGGCGAAAATCTTGAGTTTCAACTATATTACCTGAGTATGGTAAAATGTGGATCCAAACAATGTAAAAGATTTGTTGCACATTTAAAATGGATGGGAGAGGCCAGCAAACCTGCTTTAATCTCTGATCAGTTTAATAAGTGAAAGAAGGAAAGATGAGGGTTTTTGTGATGTACAATAGGAAGTCATCGGTATAGAGGCTGATTTGTTGAAGGTGTGAATGAAATTATCCCTGAGATGCAAACATGTCTAATGGACATTTGTAATTAAATTTAGATAAATGTATATTATCTTCTATAGAGTCAGATACACTGACTGATCTGTATAAACTTTAACAAAAATCTTGGGTGTGTGTGTCCTCAGTGAACTGTATCAGTCTCTGCAGCAGCTTCTAGCTACTTTGCGTTTTTCTAAAGGATCGGGACACGTAGAGCAAACGCATTAACGTGTCAATCGCAAGTAGGTGAAGTTGTAGCAGAAATCCCTACTTTGCTTCATATTCTCTTTTAACAGTGGAAAAACCTGTGATCCAGTATGAGGTCAAAGGTCATGAACAAGCCATTTATCTTTAACAGGTTGGCTCCTCATGATTAATTTGGAAATCTAATAAGAACATGTGATTATAACTGGATGTGATAAGATGGTGAGAACATGTGATGAAGAAAGTTATTTGATTTCCACAATAATGAATTTTTGTTGTTAAATTTGTTCTGATAAATGTTTTTCTTGGTCTTCAAAGAAAAAAATGGGGAAATGTTTAATCCACTTCATGTCACTGTATTTGGATGGTGTGTGTGTGTGTGTTTGTGTTTGTGTGTGTGTGTCTGTATGTGTGTGTGTGTGTGTGTGTGTGTGTGTGTGTGTGTGTGTGTGTGTGTGTGTGTGTGTGTGTGTGTGTGTGTCTGTATGTGTGTCCTCAGTGAACTGTATCAGTCTCTGCAGTAGCTTCCAGCTGCAGCAGCCAGTTCAGTTTCTCTTCAGTCTGACTGAGGGAGGTTTTTGTACGACGCTTTTTCACTGTGTCAACAACCACTGACTGTTGAGATAGTGAAAACTCTGACAGTAGTAAACTGCTGCATCTTCAGCCTGGACTCCACTGATGGTCAGAGTGAAGTCAGACTTTGATCCACTGCCTGTAAAACGATCTGGAATCCCTGATGCTCGAGTGGTAGCATAGTAAATAAGTAGTTTAGGAGTTTCTCCATCTCTCTGTTGGTACCAGGCTAAAAAGTGTTTGTTGCTAGCCACATAAACATCCTGACTGGTCCTACATCTGATGGCGACGGAGCCTCCCAGAGCAGAGCTCACTGCTCCAGGCTGAGTCACTGTGACCTGGCCTCTGGACTCTGAGGACACAGAGACAGAAACATGAAGCAGCGTCACGGTTTTGTCGGCTTGATTTCAGAGGGACGGATGTTGATAGAGGAGAGGAGTTGGATTCTCTGGACTTTACCTGTGAAGCAGCAGCAGAGGAGAGTCCAGATGAGGACGGAGGTCAGCGTCATCTTCTTGATGAGGAGGATTTCCGTGGCTTCTGTTGTCATGAAGGACAGCTGTCAGTCATCCAGTCTTCAACTCTCAGGACTATAAACTCTCCCAGAGCACTGGAGCATGGTGCTGCTGATGCAAAGTGGCTCTCTATGGAAATACTCTGACTGACTCCAGCAGGGACTTGGATCACTCTGATCATGCTGTTTATCAATGGATCAATCAGTTGATCGGGGTATTGATCAGGATGTGGTAATACTTGTTTTCATGAAGTTTGGTTTTATTTTTTTTGATTTTTCATAATGTCTTTTCTGACATTTAATTGTTTTACTACAAAAGCTTTATCTTTCTTTAAAAATAACATACGTATGAAAAAATGACATTTTTTAAAATTGTGTTACTGTGTTTTTGTTTTAAACCATTTGAAAAAGTTTTAAAAACAGACTCAGTTTGGAGAGTTTGTTTGTTTCAGAGCCAGAGAGCCGTGTCTCTCTACAGTGAGAGGTTTTTGTACGACGGCTCAATGAGTTTGTATCACTGTGGTGGACTTTTGGTGGAGGAACCAGACTGGATGTTGGAAGTAAGTTTCTGCACAAACACTAAATACAATAATGTAAGGTAACGTTGTAAATCCATTGTTTAAATGTTTGCAGCAGATAAAATGTTCTTGTAAGGTTTTAGTGTTTATGTTGGGATTTCTCCTCCGTCATCATGGAGGTGAACTCAGAGCAGCTTTATTCAACTTTTCTTTACACATTCCTGTCATGCTGAAGTTTAAGTTGAGCTGTAGAGAAGATACAACTTCAGTTCTCTTTTAAATATATGTTCTAAGATTCATTTTTGTTTTTCAAACCTCATCGATGACTAATATTAAGTTGAATTAAGATTCACTTCATTCAGATGAAATAGAAGAGAATGAGGACAAAGATGGGGATTTGAAAAGGTTAGAAAATCTGTAATCCCTTTATTGTGTTATACATTGTTTCCAGTGCAGTTTGAAATCCGTTTCTCGTTTGCTAAACGATGATTGAATTCCACATGAAGCGCATTTGACGGTTGTCGGATTATTTTATGTATTTTTAAATGTTTCCCCTGAAAACTAAAGTAATGCAAACTAAAGATTGGTCCTAATTTTTGATAAAATATTTGAAATGTTTCCTTGTTTTCTTTCCAGTGCAGTTTGATGTATTTCAGGTCAAACTGTACGATGGTTCTCTCTGTGCTGATATGCATGAGAGGCTTCTTCAAGGGAAGTGAAACAATGTGTGAGTGAGTGACTGGTGGAGCAGAAAAAACATCTGGCAGAAACTCCTTAAAGGAGAAAATCAACTCTCACAAAGAAAAGGTGTCCCAGTGTCTGGTGTTTGATTGACAGCTGTGTGGCCCCTGTGTAATAAGCTGATTGGCGTCTCTAGGTGATGCCGTCCCACCCTGACCGTGCTGCCCCCCTCCAGCGTGGAGCTGAAGCAGGGGAAGGCCACGCTCATGTGCCTGGCCAACAAGGGCTTCCCCTCAGACTGGAGTCTGGCCTGGAAGGTGGACGGCAGCAGCAGCAGCAGCAGCAGCAGCTGGGAGAGCAGCAGCCCGGGGTGCTGGAGAAGGACGGCGCTACAGCTGGAGCAGCACCCTGAGGCTCCCTGCAGACCAGTGGAAGAAGGTGGGCTCTGTGACCTGTGAGGGCCACCCAGGGCTCCCAGACTCTGGTCTCAGAGACACTGACGAGAGACCAGTGTTCCCTGTTCTGACCTGACTCACTTGGACCCTGCTACTGGTTTTACTCTGCAACTGCTCTCTCTCTGAAACACTCTCTCCCTCTCTCTCTCCCTCTCCCTCTCTCTCTTTCTCTCATTATACATCTCTACATTAATGTGCTCTTGCTTGTTGTATTGATGATGGTTTTAATAGTTCTAGACAATAAATATTTCTTCAAATACTGGTTTCCGTGTGGTTTCCATTCTTATGACTGACACGTGTTACGTCCTCTTTTCTTTGCCATGTATTTTATAGCAGGAACACTGGTTAGAACAACACATGAAGCCACAATATGAAGAAATGAACCTTTTTTTAATGCACTTCTTCACACTTTAACGACTGGGAAAATCTTAGGTATTGGATTAGAAATGAAAAGCGGGACATCGTCAGCATCAAGTGATAAACCATGACTGTGAGTGAGATTCTAACACCAGGAACATTTAAATGACAGAGTGTTTATTTGCCAAGAGGCTCAGTGAAAGAAATGACAACACAGTCTGTGTATGTAGAAAAAAAGAAAGACGTGTTCATCAAATGACGGGTTTCCATACATGTGATCACAAGAATAACTGCTGTCGTAGGTTGCCATGTTAACTGTTTCTTCATTGACCTATTAAATCCCCAGAGACCGGGTTTATCTCACAGTCCAGTCACTAGTGTTCTCTAGCATTAGGTGATGTTGTTTTTAAGGGATCATGTTGACATCACATCTGATAGCTGTGTCAGTGCAGCCTCACAGTGTCCTGTTTAGCTGGGGTATCCTAAAGCAGGTAGGAGCTGGTGTGAAAGGACGTCTGTCCTTTCTGTCCTGCTCCGCTACGATCACAGCTTTTTGGTTTCGCATCACATCAGGCTTCAAAGGTAAAGGTCACTTTGCCTTTGAGTTTGTACCTTTAAAACGTTGGAACTCTTTGGACAAAAGATCTGAGGAAACTGTGGTAAAAAGCAGCTGAAGACCAACATCTTTAGAGGGACTTTTATTCAGTTTGTAAATTCTCCCACTGCGTCTGCATTTAATGTGCACTGCCTTTATTCTATTAAAAACCAAAGGTGTAGTCTGACCTGAAAGAACGCTACATGTGAAGCGTTGCTTGATCACTTACTGCCAAGAATGAAGAACAAGGGTTCATTGAAAAATGCTAATGGAGATAAAGAACATTTCTTTTCTAAAGAATCTGACGATAAGTTCATTTGTTGTCTACAGATAGAGAAGAACGAAAGTTATCTAACCAATCAATTGTGTGTGTGTGTGTGATTGTGTGTAGTTGAGATAAGTAAGACTGAGGTCAAAGGTCATGAACAAGCCTCTTGTCATTAACTGTACCAAGTTGGCTTCTCTTGATTTATTTACTGACCCAATGACAACGTGATTATAACAGGATATGAGGGACTTTTTATTTGTTACTGGAACCATATTGCTTGTTCATTGATTGATGTGAAGGGGAAAAAAAAGGGTTCAGATTCAAAATGCACTTTTCCTTTCTCATGAAAATGTAATCAGTAAATCGTGAAGAGAGTAGAGCCGATACTTGGTTGAGATTACATCTGTGTGCAGTGGACATTTGCATTTTGTGATGGGACCTGGAACCTGGGACATGTTTACTGGAATTAACAAAGTTTAAAGACACTGTTACATGTTGACACTCTTGGTCATGGTCCATGCATTTCTGATTTTCTGATTTATTTACCAAATCATAATATAATATAGAAGAAAACAAGCACAGACAGTGATTTAAAACATGTCTTTACTTATTGGTGTAAGTAGTAGAGTATAATATTAATGTAACATTCACATGTGATCACAGGTGAGAGATGCAGACTGGGAATATTGTCCTGGTGTATATGTCGCAGAGGATCTAGACAGGAAAGGATGAGGTGACATTTCATCACAAGCCGATCATACACACAGGTGTGTGTTCACTTCTTTACCTGAGGAAGACCATGTGTGGTTGAAATGATGTCAGTCATATCCACAGCAAGTAAAAGACGAGGGAAAAGACAGTGGTGTGCTGGTATTTTTTCTCTTTTGTTCAATTAAATTACTCGATACTCATTCGTTTTTTTCAGTCCATACTGTCGTACTTTACCTCAAGTAGATACTTTGATGAATACTTTTACCTGAATGCTTGTTTTGACAAAGTAACAGGACTTGTACTTGAGCACAGCCTTTGAGTAACACTCGGTCCAACTCTGGGACAGAGTAGAGATGATGGAGGTCATCATCAGTCGCAGTTGGACAGATTTCTCTGTATCAAGTCCGTGTAGTAACAGCTGTGAGCAGTAATGTGAGTTTCCTGAAGGTTTTCATGCTGAACTTCAAGAGCGTCTCGTCCATGTTGACTTAAAAGTTGAGACTGAAAGTTCAAGCTTGACCATCAAAACCATTTCAACACAAGCTCCACTTACTAGCAGTTCTGGAGCTTTGGACCAAATTACATGATCTTCCTCAGCAGATGGAGTTTGCCCTGTTGATTTTTTTAACTTCCAGGTCAACGTGGACAAGAAGTCCCAGAAACACTCGGAGGAATGGGAATTTGTGCATTTCACTGACAACCGGACAACTCCGTCTGCTGAGGAAGATCATGTGAAATGAACTGAAAGTTCCACAACGGATACTGAACGGAGAGAGACTGGAGAGATTTTGTCAACAGCTGTTTCCAAGGTCAAGACTTAACTTTCAGTCTAAATGTAATTGTTGGGTTTTTGAGTTGCATGTCAGGGGGAATGTGTTGCTGCATATGCTTTGGCAGTTTATACACTTGTAGTTATATATACATGTAGATATAGTTATATCCAGTCAGTCACTTATGTCTTTTGCGTTTTTCTGATTTCAGTTGATGCTGAGCTTTTCCTCAGATACTATTAGTTCACATATTTAAGACAATGTTTTGTGAGATCTGACAGACGTTTGGGTTTTGTTTGTGTCGTCTTTGATCATGAAGGTTTCTGATGCTGATCTGTGTCGTCATATTTTCTTCTCACAGCCTATAGTTGAGATAGCTGTGATCCAGTGTGCAGCTGAGGTCAAAGGTCATCACAAGGCCTTTTGTCATTCACTGTCTCAGGTTGGCTCCTCTTGATTTATTTACTAGTCAGATAAGAACATGTGACTAAAACTGGATGTGAATGGATGGAGAGAAGCTGTGATGAAGAAAGTTATTTGATTTCCACCAAGATCAGTGTTTTGATATTCAACTTGTTTTGATACATGTTGAAACCACTTCATGAAATTTTCTGTGTACGGTGTGTGTGTGTTTGTGTGTGTGTGTCTGTATGTGTGTGTGTGTGTGTGTGTGTGTGTGTGTGTGTGTGTGTGTGTCTGTTTGTGTGTCCTCAGTGAACTGTATCAGTCTCTGCAGTAGCTTCCAGCTGCAGCAGCCAGTTCAGTTTCTCTTCAGTCTGACTGAGGGAGGTTTTTGTACGACTCTTTTTCACTGTGTCAACACAGCTTTACTGTTGATAGCGTGAAAACTCTGACAGTAGTAAACTGCTGCGTCTTCAGCCTGGACTCCACTGATGGTCAGAGTGAAGTCAGACTTTGATCCACTGCCTGTAAAACGATCTGGAATCCCTGATGCTCGAGTGGTAGCACGGTAAATAAGTAGTTTAGGAGTTTCTCCGTCTCTCTGTTGGTACCAGGCTAAAAAGTGTTTGTTGCTAGCCACATAAACATCCTGACTGGTCCTACATTTGATGGCGACGGAGCCTCCCAGAGCAGACCTCACTGCTCCAGGCTGAGTCACTGTGACCTGGCCTCTGGACTCTGAGGACACAGAGACAGAAACATGAAGCAGCGTCACGGTTTTGTCGGCTTGATTTCAGAGGGACGGACGTTGATAGAGGAGAGGAGTTGGATTCTCTGGACTTTACCTGTGAAGCAGCAGCAGAGGAGAGTCCAGATGAGGACGGAGGTCAGCGTCATCTTCTTGATGAGGAGGATTTCCGTGGCTTCTGTTGTCATGAAGGACAGCTGTCAGTCATCGGGTCTTCAACTCTCAGGACTATAAACTCTCCCAGAGCACTGGAGCATGGTGCTGCTGATGCAAAGTGGCTCTCTATGGAAATGCTCTGACTGACTCCAGCAGGGACTTGGATCACTCTGATCATGCTGTTTATCAATGGATCAATCAGTTGATCGGGGTATTGATCAGGATGTGTTAATACTTGTTTTCATGAAGTTTGGTTTTATTTTTTTTGATTTTTCATAATGTCTTTTCTGACATTTAATTGTTTTGCTACAAAAGCTTTATCTTTCTTTAAAAATAACATACGTATGAAAAAATGCCATTTTTTAAAATTGTGTTACTGTGTTTTTCTTTAAAACCATTTAACAAAGTTTTAAAAACAGACTCAGTTTGGAGAGTTTGTTTGTTTCAGAGCCAGAGAGCCGTGTCTCTCTACAGTGAGAGGTTTTTGTACGACGGCTCAATGAGTTTGTATCACTGTGGTGGACTTTTGGTGGAGGAACCAGACTGGATGTTGGAAGTAAGTTTCTGCACAAACACTAAATACAATAATGTAAGGTAACGTTGTAAATCCATTGTTTAAATGTTTGCAGCAGATAAAATGTTCTTGTAAGGTTTTAGTGTTTATGTTGGGATTTCTCCTCCGTCATCATGGAGGTGAACTCAGAGCAGCTTTACTCAACTTTTCTTTACACATTCCTGTCATGCTGAAGTTTAAGTTGAGCTGTAGAGAAGATACAACTTCAGTTCTCTTTTAAATATATGTTCTAAGATTCATTTTTGTTTTTCAAACCACATCGATGACTAATATTAAGTTGAATTAAGATTCACTTCATTCAGATGAAATAGAAGAGAATGAGGACAAAGATTGGGATTTGAAAAGGTTAGAAAATCTGTAATCCCTTTATTGTGTTATACATTGTTTCCAGTGCAGTTTGAAATCCGTTTCGTTTTTGAAAAGATTGAATAAGCGCATTTGCTAAAATGTATTGTATTTTTAAATGTTTCCCTTGAAAACTAAAGTAATGCAAACTAAAGATTTGTGATAATTTTTGATAAAATATTTTAAATGTTTCCTTGTTTTCTTTCCAGTGCAGTTTGATGTATTTCAGTTCAAACTGTACAATGGTTCTCTCTTAGCTGCATATGAGAGACTTCTTCAAAGGAAGTGAAACAATGTGTGAGTGAGTGAGTGACTGGTGGAGCAAAAAAACATCTGGCAGAAACTCCTTAAAGGAGAAAATCAACTCTCACAAAGAAAAGGTGTCCCAGTGTCTGGTGTTTGATTGACAGCTGTGTGGCCCCTGTCTAATAAGCTGATTGGCGTCTCCTAGGTGATGCCCGTCCCACCCTGACCGTGCTGCCCCCCTCCAGCGTGGAGCTGAAGCAGGGGAAGGCCACGCTCATGTGCCTGGCCAACAAGGGCTTCCCCTCAGACTGGAGTCTGGCCTGGAAGGTGGACGGCAGCAGCAGCAGCAGCAGCAGCTGGGAGGAGAGCAGCAGCCCCGGGGTGCTGGAGAAGGACGCTACAGCTGGAGCAGCACCCTGAGGCTCCCTGCAGACCAGTGGAAGAAGGTGGGCTCTGTGACCTGTGAGGCCACCCAGGGCTCCCAGACTCTGGTCTCAGAGACACTGACGAGAGACCAGTGTTCCCTGTTCTGACCTGACTCACTTGGACCCTGCTACTGGTTTTACTCTGCAACTGCTCTCTCTCTGAAACACTCTCTCCCTCTCCCTCTCTCTCTCCCTCTCCCTCTCTCTCTCTTTCTCTCATTATACATCTCTACATTAATGTGCTCTTGCTTGTTGTATTGATGATGGTTTTAATAGTTCTAGACAATAAATATTTCTTCAAATACTGGTTTCCGTGTGGTTTCCATTCTTATGACTGACACGTGTTACGTCCTCTTTTCTTTGCCATGTATTTCATAGCAGGAACATTGGTTAGAACAACACATGAAGCCACAATATGAAGAAATGAACCTTTTTTTAATGCACTTCTTCACACTTTAACGACTGGGAAAATCTTAGATATTGGATTAGAAATGAAAAGCGGGACATCGTCAGCATCAAGTGATAAACCGTGACTGTGAGTGAGATTTTAACACCAGGAACATTTAAATGACAGAGTGTTTATTTGCCAAGAGGCTCAGTGAAAGAAATGACAACACAGTCTGTGTATGTAGAAAAAAAGAAAGACGTGTTCATCAAATGACTGGTTTCCATACATGTGATCACAAGAATAACTGCTGTCGTAGGTTGCCATGTTAACGGTTTCTTCATTGACCTATTAAATCCCCAGGGACCGGGTTTATCTCACCGTCCAGTCACTAGTGTTCTCTAGCATTAGGTGATGTTGTTTTTTAGGGATCATGTTGACATCACATCTGATAGCTGTGTCAGTGCAGCCTCACAGTGTCCTGTTTAGCTGGGGTATCCTAAAGCAGGTAGGAGGTGGTGTGAAAGGACGTCTGTCCTTTCTGTCCTGCTCCGCTACGATCACAGCTTTTTGGTTTCGCATCACATCAGGCTTCAAAGGTAAAGGTCACTTTGCCTTTGAGTTTGTACCTTTAAAACGTTGGAACTCTTTGGACAAAAGATCTGAGGAAACTGTGGTAAAAAGCAGCTGAAGACCAACATCTCTAGAGGGACTTTTATTCAGTTTGTAAATTCTTCCACTGCGTCTGAATTTAATGTGCACTGCTATTATTCTATTAAAAACCAAAGGTGTAGTCTGACCTGAAAGAACGCTACACATGAAGCGTTGCTTGATCACTTACTGCCAAGAATGAAGAACAAGGGTTCATTGAAAAATGCTAATGGAGATAAAGAACATTTCTTTTCTAAAGAATCTGATGATAAGTTCATTTGTTGTCTACAGATAGAGAAGAACGAAAGTTATCTAACCAATCAATTGTGTGTGTGTGTGTGTGTGGGATTGTGTGTAGTTGAGATAAGTAAGACTGAGGTCAAAGGTCATGAACAAGCCTCTTGTCATTAACTGTACCAAGTTGGCTCCTCTTGATTTATTTACTGACCCAATGACAACGTGATTATAACTGGATATGAGGGACTTTTTATTTGTTACTGGAACCATATTGCTTGTTCATTGATTGATGTGAAGGGGAAAAAAAAGGTTCTGAATTCAAATGCACTTTTCCTTTCTCATGAAAATGTAATCAGTAAATCGTGAAGAGAGTAGAGCCGATACTTGGCTGAGATTACATCTGTGTGCAGTGGACATTTGCATTTTGTGACTGGACCTGGAACCTGGGACATGTTTACTGGAATTAACAAAGTTTAAAGACACTGTAACATGTTGACACTCTTGGTCATGGTCCATGCATTTCTGATTTTCTGATTTATTTACCAAATCATAATATAATATAGAAGAAAACAAGCACAGAAAGTGATTTAAAACATGTCTTTACTTATTGGTGTAAGTAGTAGAGTATAATATTAATGTAATATTCACATGTGATCACAGGTGAGGGATGCAGACTGGGAATATTGTCCTGGTGTATATGTCGCAGAGGATCTAGACAGGAGATGACGAGGTGACATTTCATCACAAGCCGATCATACACACAGGTGTGTGTTCACTTCTTTACCTGAGGAAGACCATGTGTGGTTGAAATGATGTCAGTCATATCCACACCAAGTAAAAGACGAGGGAAAAGACAGTGGTGTGCTGGTATTTTTTCTCTTTTGTTTAATTAAATTACTCGATACTCATTCGTTTTTTTCAGTCCATACTGTCGTACCTTACCTCAAGTAGATACTTTGATGAATACTTTTACCTGAATGCTTGTTTTGACAAAGTAACAGGACTTGTACTTGAGCACAGCCTTTGAGTAACACTCGGTCCAACTCTGGGACAGAGTAGAGATGATGGAAATCATCATCAGTCGCAGCTGGACAGATTTCTTTGTCTCAAGTCCGTGTAGTAACAGCTGTGAGCAGTAATGTGAGTTTCCTGAAGGTTTTCATGCTGCACTTTAAGAGCGTCTCGTCCTTGTTGACTTAAAAGTTGAGACTGAAAGTTCAAGCTTGACCATCAAAACCATTTCAACTCAAGCTCCACTTACTAGCAGTTCTGGAGCTTTGGACCAAATTACATGATCTTCCTCAGCAGATGGAGTTTGCCCTGTTGATTTTTTGAACTTCCAGGTCAACGTGGACAAGAAGTCCCAGAAACACTCGGAGGAATGGGAATTTGAACATGTGCATTTCACTGACAACCGGACAACTCCGTCTGCTGAGGAAGATCATGTGAAATGAACTGAAAGTTCCACAACGGATACTGAACGGAGAGAGACTGGAGAGATTTTGTCAACAGCTGTTTCCAAGGTCAAGACTTAACTTTCAGTCCAAATGTAATTTTTGGGTTTTTGAGTTGCATGTCAGAGAGAATGTGTTGCTGCATATGCTTTGGCCGTTTATACACTTGTAGTTATATATACATGTAGATACAGTTTATCCAGTCAGTCGCTTATGTCTTTTGCGTTTTTCTGATTTCAGTTGATGCTGAGCTTTTCCTCAGATACTATTAGTTCACATATTTAAGAGAAAGTTTTGTGAGATCTGACAGACGTTTGGGTTTTGTTTGTGTCGTCTTTGATCATGAAGGTTTCTGATGCTGATCTGTGTCGTCATATTTTCTTCTCACAGCCTATAGTTGAGATAGCTGTGATCCAGTGTGCAGCTGAGGTCAAAGGTCATCACAAGGCCTTTTGTCATTGATTTTCTCAGGTTGGCTCCTCTTGATTTATTTACTAGTCAGATAAGAACATGTGACTATAACTGGATGTGAATGGATGGAGAGAAGCTCTGATGAAGAAAGTTATTTGATTTCCACCAAAATCAGTGTTTTGATATTCAACTTGTTTTGATACATGTTGAAACCACTTCATGAAATTTTCTGTGTACGGTGCGTGTGTGTGTGTGTGTGTGTGTGTGTGTGTGTGTGTATGCTGTGTGTGTGTGTGTGTGTGTGTGTGTGTGTCCTCGGTGAACTGCTGTAGCTCCCAGCTGCAGCAGCCAGTTCAGTTTCTCTTCAGTCTGACTGAGGGAGGTTTTTGTACGACGCTTTTTCACTGTGTCAACAGATTCTTACTGTTGAGATAGTGAAAACTCTGACAGTAGTAAACTGCTGCATCTTCAGCCTGGACTCCACTGATGGTCAGAGTGAAGTCAGAGTTTGATCCACTGCCTGTAAAACGACCTGGAATCCCTGATGCTCGAGTGGTAGCAGCGTAAATAAGTAGTTTAGGAGTTTCTCCGTCTCTCTGTTGGTACCAGGCTAAATAGTGGTAGTTGCTATAGACATAAACATCCTGACTGGTCCTACATTTGATGGCGACGGAGCCTCCCAGAGCAGACCTCACTGCTCCAGGCTGAGTCACTGTGACCTGGCCTCTGGACTCTGAGGACACAGAGACAGAAACATGAAGCAGCGTCACTGACTCCAGCAGGGACTTTTTATTTGTTACTGGCACCGTATTGCTTGTTCATTGATTGATGTGAAGGGGAAAAAAGGGTTCAGATTTAAAATGCACTTTTCCTTTCTCATGAAAATGTAATCAGTAAATCGTGAGGAGAGTAGAACCGGTACTTGGCTGAGATTACAGGTGTGTGCAGTGCACTTTTACATTCTGTGCATTTTAAAATTAAGTGGGAGAAGCCAGAAAACCCGCTCTAGTTCCTGATCAGATTATGGGCTAAAGAAGCCAAAATAATGGTACTTCTCTATTTCACTGATTCTTATTTACATATAAATACAGTTTATGGTGATGTGCAGAGGTGGGTGCTAACGACTTACACTTCCATGTACCTGCAGCTACAATGTGCAAGTTCTGTAAATCAAACCAGTGGTAGCATGAGACTCGAAAGCAAACCCCACTTCACCTCCCAACCGTCCCTCTCCCTGCTGTGTTACGCTCCGCTCAGCCCCTCACCTGCGTCCTCGTCATGTGTGCCGTCTCAGCTGATGCAGCCCTGACTTTGGCCTTCTCTGATTGGTTGGAAGGGCGAGGCTCGTTCAAAGACTTTAGAAGGGAAGGTCTCTGCTCTGCTGCCAGGCTGTTCAACGAGTCTGGGGCACAGGAGCCTTTGACAGCACCTCTCCACATTAAGATCTGTTTTGCAGCATATTTCAACCGAAAAATGTTGGGAAACGGTTTGAGACTGTAGCTTTAAATAAGTTTGTTTTAGATGTGCTTGTTTCGATCATTTCGTTATAAATAAATTACTTTGTCATTGAATATACCCATGTGTCTCCTGTTTTGGTTGCAGTCTTAGAGCCGGGCTGTAACAACACTAATAAATGTAATACTCTATTCAAACACTACCGTATATCAGGCTTCAAATCTACTAGTCTTCCTGCTTCCTGTTCTCGTGTCAATATTTGAGCTACAGTTTTGCATCTTTGCCACTGTATCAACCGTTTAACTGGTCTTGGTCATTGATGTATCCTGATGAAGAGAGACAGGAAAAAAAAGGAAGAAGACTTTTATTTTATGTGGACATGACATAACATTTCAAAAACTGTCTCAAATCAGTCATCTGATTTTAGACATTTCCAGTGAGATTAGAGACGGATTTGGCCACATTTTATTGTCTTCAAGTGACTGGAGAGGACTGGATGTGGGGGGCTCACACCTGGTCTGGGGGGGGGGGTCTGTGATGGAACCTGGAACCTGGGACATGTTTACTGGAATTAACAAAGTTTAAAGACACTGTAACATGTTGACACTCTTGGTCATGGTCCATGCATTTCTGATTTTCTGATTTATTTACCAAATCATAATATAATATAGAAGAAAACAAGCACAGACAGTGATTTAAAACATGTCTTTACTTATTGGTGTAAGTAGTAGAGTATAATATTAATGTAATATTCACATGTGATCACAGGTGAGAGATGCAGACTGGGAATATTGTCCTGGTGTATATGTCGCAGGGGATCTAGACAGGAAAGGATGCGGTGACATTTCATCACAAGCCGATCATACACACAGGTGTGTGTTCACTTCTTTACCTGAGGAAGACCATGTGTGGTTGAAATGATGTCAGTCATATCCACAGCAAGTAAAAGACGAGGGAAAAGACAGTGGTGTGCTGGTATTTTTTCTCTTTTGTTTAATTAAATTACTCGATACTCAAGTCGTTTTTTTCAGTCCATACTGTCGTACTTTACCTCAAGTAGATACTTTGATGAATACTTTTACCTGAATGCTTGTTTTGACAAAGTAACAGGACTTGTACTTGAGCACAGCCTTTGAGTAACACTCGGTCCAACTCTGGGACAGAGTAGAGATGATGGAGGTCATCATCAGTCGCAATTGGACAGATTTCTTTGTCTCAAGTCCGTGTAGTAACAGCTGTGAGCAGTAATGTGAGTTTCCTGAAGGTTTTCATGCTGCACTTTAAGAGCGTCTCGTCCATGTTGAGTTAAAAGTTGAGACTGAAAGTTCAAGCTTGACCATCAAAACCGTTTCAACACAAGCTCCACTTACTAGCAGTTCTGGAGCTTTGGACCAAATTACATGATCTTCCTCAGCAGATGGAGTTTGCCCTGTTGATTTTTTTAACTTCCAGGTCAACGTGGACAAGAAGTCCCAGAAACACTCGGAGGAATGGGAATTTGAACATGTGCATTTCACTGACAACCGGACAACTCCGTCTGCTGAGGAAGATCATGTGAAATGAACTGAAAGTTCCACAACGGATACTGAACGGAGAGAGACTGGAGAGATTTTGTCAACAGCTGTTTCCAAGGTCAAGACTTAACTTTCAGTCTAAATGTATTTGTTGGGTTTTTGAGTTGCATGTCAGAGAGAACGTGTTGCTGCATATGCTTTGGCAGTTTATACACTTGTAGTTATATATACATGTAGACATAGTTATATCCAGTCAGTCGCTTATGTCTTTTGCGTTTTTCTGATTTCAGTTGATGCTGAGCTTTTCCTCAGATACTATTAGTTCACATATTTAAGAGAAAGTTTTGTGAGATCTGACAGACGTTTGGGTTTTGTTTGTGTCGTCTTTGATCATGAAGGTTTCTGATGCTGATCTGTGTCGTCATATTTTCTTCTCACAGCCTATAGTTGAGATAGCTGTGATCCAGTGTGCAGCTGAGGTCAAAGGTCATCACAAGGCCTTTTTTCATTGATTTTCTCAGGTTGGCTCCTCTTGATTTATTTACAAGTCAGATAAGAACATGTGACTAAAACTGGATGTGAATGGAGAGAAGCTGTGATGAAGAAAGTTATTTGATTTCCACCAAGATCAGTGTTTTGATATTAAACTTGTTTTGATACATGTTGAAACCACTTCATGAAATTTTCTGTGTACGGTGCGTGTGTGTGTGTGTGTGTGTGTGTGTGTGTGTGTGTGTGTGTGTGTGTGTGTGTGTGTATGCTGTGTGTGTGTGTGTGTGTGTGTGTGTGTGTCCTCAGTGAACTGTATCAGTCTCTGCAGTAGCTTCCAGCTGCAGCAGCCAGTTCAGTTTCTCTTCAGTCTGACTGAGGGAGGTTTTTGTACGACGCTTTTTCACTGTGTCAACAACCACTGACTGTTGGGATAGTGTAAACTTTGACAGTAGTAAACTGCTGCATCTTCAGCCTGGACTCCACTGATGGTCAGAGTGAAGTCAGAGTTTGATCCACTGCCTGTAAAACGATCTGGAATCCCTGATGCTCGAGTGGTAGCAAAGTAAATAAGTAGTTTAGGAGTTTCTCCGTCTCTCTGTTGGTACCAGGCTAAAAAGTGTTTGTTGCTATAGACATAAACATCATGACTGGTTCTACATTTGATGGCGACGGAGCCTCCCAGAGCAGACCTCACTGCTCCAGGCTGAGTCACTGTGACCTGGCCTCTGGACTCTGAGGACACAGAGACAGAAACATGAAGCAGCGTCACGGTTTTGTCGGCTTGATTTCAGAGGGACGGACGTTGATAGAGGAGAGGAGTTGGATTCTCTGGACTTTACCTGTGAAGCAGCAGCAGAGGAGAGTCCAGATGAGGACGGAGGTCAGCGTCATCTTCTTGATGAGGAGGATTTCCGTGGCTTCTGTTGTCATGAAGGACAGCTGTCAGTCATCCAGTCTTCAACTCTCAGGACTATAAACTCTCCCAGAGCACTGGAGCATGGTGCTGCTGATGCAAAGTGGCTCTCTATGGAAATGCTCTGACTGACTCCAGCAGGGACTTGGATCACTCTGATCATGCTGTTTATCAATGGATCAATCAGTAAATCGGGGAATTGATCAAGATGTGGTAATACTTGTTTTCATGAAGTTTGGTTTTATTTTTTTTGATTTTTCATAATGTCTTTTCTGACATTTAATTGTTTAACTACAAAAGCTTTATCTTTCTTTCAAAATAACATACGTACGAAAAAATGACATTTTTTAAAATTGTGTTACTGTGTTTTTGTTTAAAACCATTTGAAAAAGTTTTAAAAACAGACTCAGTTTGGAGAGTTTGTTTGTTTCAGAGCCAGAGAGCCGTGTCTCTCTACAGTGAAAGGTTTTTGTACGACGGCTCAATGAGTTTGTATCACTGTGGTGGACTTTTGGTGGAGGAACCAGACTGGATGTTGGAAGTAAGTCAAATGTTTAACAACTGCTTTATTTCAGGAACTATTTTTATATTTATTTCGTTCATATTCAACATGCCAGGAAAAATAGTCTCCTTTCAGTGTTAATGTGTAATTTTTGAAGAAGTATTTTGCATGAAGATAAAGATCTTTGCTTTAGCAACAAGGATTTGAAAACTAACTGTAATGAATATAAAGGATTCATTCAGAGGAGAAATCATTATTTCCAAATTTATATGTGAAGTTGAATATTGAGGGTTGGTAGGTTTAGTTCAGTCTGACAGAGCCAGAGAGCCCTGTCTCTCTACAGTGAGAGGTTTTTGTACGACGGCTCAATGAGTTTGTATCACTGTGGTGGACTTTTGGTGGAGGAACCAGACTGGATGTTGGAAGTAAGTTTCTGCACAAACACTAAATACAATAATGTAAGGTAACGTTGTAAATCCATTGTTTAAATGTTTGCAGCAGATAAAATGTTCTTGTAAGGTTTTAGTGTTTATGTTGGGATTTCTCCTCCGTCATCATGGAGGTGAACTCAGAGCAGCTTTACTCAACTTTTCTTTACACATTCCTGTCATGCTGAAGTTTAAGCTGAGCTGTAGAGAAGATACAACTTCAGTTCTCTTTTAAATATATGTTCTAAGATTCATTTTTGTTTTTCAAACCTCATCGATGACTAATATTAAGTTGAATTAAGATTCACTTCATTCAGATGAAATAGAAGAGAATGAGGACAAAGATTGGGATTTGAAAAGGTTAGAAAATCTGTAATCCCTTTATTGTGTTATACATTGTTTCCAGTGCAGTTTGAAATCCGTTTCTCGTTTGCTAAACGATGATTGAATTCCACATGAAGCGCATTTGACGGTTGTCGGATTATTTTATGTATTTTTTAATGTTTCCCCTGAAAACTAAAGTAATGCAAACTAAAGATTTGTGATAATTTTTGATAAAATATTTGAAATGTTTCCTTTGTTTTGTTTCCAGTGCAGTTTGATGTATTTCAGGTCAAACTGTACGATGGTTCTCTCTGTGCTGATATGCATGAGAGGCTTCTTCAAGGGAAGTGAAACAATGTGTGAGTGAGTGACTGGTGGAGCAGAAAAAACATCTGGCAGAAACTCCTTAAAGGAGAAAATCAACTCTCACAAAGAAAAGGTGTCCCAGTGTCTGGTGTTTGATTGACAGCTGTGTGGCCCCTGTCTAATAAGCTGATTGGCGTCTCCTAGGTGATGCCCGTCCCACCCTGACCGTGCTGCCCCCCTCCAGCGTGGAGCTGGAGCAGGGGAAGGCCACGCTCATGCCTGGCCAACAAGGGCTTCCCTCAGACTGGAGTCTGGCCTGGAAGGTGGACGGCAGCAGCAGCAGCAGCAGCAGCTGGGAGGAGAGCAGCAGCCCCGGGGTGCTGGAGAAGGACGGCCGCTACAGCTGGAGCAGCACCCTGAGGCTCCCTGCAGACCAGTGGAAGAAGGTGGGCTCTGTGACCTGTGAGGCCACCCAGGGCTCCCAGACTCTGGTCTCAGAGACACTGACGAGAGACCAGTGTTCCCTGTTCTGACCTGACTCACTTGGACCCTGCTACTGGTTTTACTCTGCAACTGCTCTCTCTCTGAAACACTCTCTCCCTCTCTCTCTCCCTCTCCCTCTCTCTCTCTTTCTCTCATTATACATCTCTACATTAATGTGCTCTTGCTTGTTGTATTGATGATGGTTTTAATAGTTCTAGACAATAAATATTTCTTCAAATACTGGTTTCCGTGTGGTTTCCATTCTTATGACTGACATGTTACGTCCTCTTTTCTTTGCCATGTATTCCATAGCAGGAACACTGGTTAGAACAACACATGAAGCCACAATATGAAGAAATGAACCTTTTTTTAATGCACTTCTTCACACTTTAACGACTGGGAAAATGGTAGATATTGGATTAGAAATGAAAAGCGGGACATCGTCATCATCAAGTGATAAACCGTGACTGTGAGTGAGATTCCAACACCAGGAACATTTAAATGACAGAGTGTTTATTTGCCAAGAGGCTCAGTGAAAGAAATGACAACACAGTCTGTGTATGTAGAAAAAAAGAAAGACGTGTTCATCAAATGACTGGTTTCCATACATGTGATCACAAGAATAACTGCTGTCGTAGGTTGCCATGTTAACGGTTTCTTCATTGACCTATTAAATCCCCAGAGACCGGGTTTATCTCACCGTCCAGTCACTAGTGTTCTCTAGCATTAGGTGATGTTGTTTTTTAGGGATCATGTTGACATCACATCTGATAGCTGTGTCAGTGCAGACTCACAGTGTCTCTGTTTAGCTGGGGTATCCTAAAGCAGGTAGGAGGTGGTGTGAAAGGACGTCTGTCCTTTCTGTCCTGCTCCGCTACGATCACAGCTTTTTGGTTTCGCATCACATCAGGCTTCAAAGGTAAAGGTCACTTTGCCTTTGAGTTTGTACCTTTAAAACGTTGGAACTCTTTGACAAAAGATCCGAGGAAACTGTGGTAAAAAGCAGCTGAAGACCAACATCTTTAGAGGGACTTTTATTCAGTTTGTAAATTCTTCCACTGCGTCTGCATTTAATGTGCACTGCTTTTATTCTATTAAAAACCAAAGGTGTAGTCTGACCTGAAAGAACGCTACACGTGAAGCGTTGCTTGATCACTTACTGCCAAGAATGAAGAACAAGGGTTCATTGAAAAATGCTCATGCGGATAAAGAACATTTCTTTTCTAAAGAATCTGATGATAAGTTCATTTGTTGTCTACAGATAGAGAAGAATGAAAGTTATCTAACCAATCAAGTGTGTGTGTGTGTGTTTGTGTGTGTCTGTGTGTATGTGTGTGTGTGTGTGTGTGTGAGTGTGTGTAGTTTTGACAAGTAAGACTGAGGTCAAAGGTCATGAACAAGCCTCTTGTCATTAACTGTACCAAGTTGGCTAATCTTGATTTATTTACTGACCCAATGACAACGTGATTATAACTGGATATGAATGGATGGTGAGAAAATGTGATGGATAAAGTAATTTGATTTCAATCAAGAGCATATTTTTTCTTTTAACTTGATTTTATACATTTTCATTGGACATAAAAGCGACAGTGGTGTTCAATCCACTTGATTAACCTCTGTGTGTGTGTGTGTGTGTGTGTGTGTGTGTGCGTGTGTGTGTGTGTGTGTGTGTGTGTGTGTGTGTGTGTGTGTGTGTGTGTGTGTGTGTGTGTGTGTGTGTGTGTGTGTGTGTGTGTGTCCTCAGTCAACTGTATCAGTCTCTGCAGTAGCTTCCAGCTGCAGCAGCCAGTTCAGTTTCTCTTCAGTCTGACTGAGGGAGGTTTTTGTACGACGCTTTTTCACTGTGTCAACACATCTTTGCTGTTTAGCCAGTGATAACTCTGACAGTAGTAAACTGCTGCATCTTCAGCCTGGACTCCACTGATGGTCAGAGTGAAGTCAGACTTTGATCCACTGCCTGTAAAACGACCTGGAATCCCTGATGCTCGAGTGGTAGCACGGTAAATAAGTAGTTTAATAGTTTCTCCATCTCTCTGTTGGTACCAGGCTAAACGTTGGTAGTTGCTAGCGACATAAACATCCTGACTGGTCCTACATTTGATGGCGACGGAGCCTCCCAGAGCAGAGCTCACTGCTCCAGGCTGAGTCACTGTGACCTGGCCTCTGGACTCTGAGGACACAGAGACAGAAACATGAAGCAGCGTCACGGTTTTGTCGGCTTGATTTCAGAGGGACGGATGTTGATAGAGGAGAGGAGTTTGATTCTCTGGACTTTACCTGTGAAGCAGCAGCAGAGGAGAGTCCAGATGAGGACGGAGGTCAGCGTCATCTTCTTGATGAGGAGGATTTCCGTGGCTTCTGTTGTCATGAAGGACAGCTGTCAGTCATCCAGTCTTCAACTCTCAGGACTATAAACTCTCCCAGAGCACTGGAGCATGGTGCTGCTGATGCAAAGTGGCTCTCTATGGAAATGCTCTGACTGACTCCAGCAGGGACTTGGATCACTCTGATCATGCTGTTTATCAATGGATCAAAGAGTTGATCAGGACGTGTCAGTGTTTATTTTATGTAGTTTTTCTTTTACGTGTCTCAAAAACTTTCATTAAGAATTTGTTTTCACATATATTTTGAAGTGCTGTTAAAAAAATGTCTTTAATCTTTAAAAATAATATTCGTGAGAATAAGATGAATTTCATAACTTTAGTAGTTAGTTATCAGTTTTGACTTGAGTTTGATTGAAAAGCTTTCTTGGAGGATACTTTTGTAAATTCCCACTAATTCACTAAGAGACATCATCATTATTATATGTGACATGATCTATAATAATAATAATAATTTGTCACAATCTGTCAACTAATTTTAAAAACTTAAACCAGTTATTACATAAACTGGGAAACTGAGAATGCGTTTTTTTGAGGTAGTTTGTGTCAAAGTCAGAGAGGTGAGAGGTTTTTGTACGACGGACAGCCACTGATCAACACTGGCCTCTTGACGTCTGGGTTCAGAGAGGCAGGACACATATGCAAACACACAGAGTCAGTGAACTGTAGCTGTCCTCAACATATCGTGAGGTGTTTCCCCCTCAGTACTGAGAAAGTTGGCTATTCAAATTATCGAAGATATAAAAGGGCATTAAAGGTAAAAATTTAGAATAGAAAACTTCATTTGATTTCCACCAAACAGCTTCAAAGGCTGGTGTGAATTCTGTAATGGGAGAATTTCAACAATTTTCATTGTCTTACCAAGTCTAGGTTTATTTTTTTACAGACAGTACAGAATGTGCAGTGAGTAATGCAAAAGTCCCCAAATCCACGTTTAGAAAGAAGTACAGATGTTCTCCCATTAACGTATAATTTATACACTGTGAAATAGCTACTCTGATTGTGAAATGACAGATATAATAACAAATAACAAATTAATTCTGCTAAAGATAGAAAGAGCTTTGTTTATCAACTCAGACATCTGGAAAAATGATTCCAACTTTACAACTTGTCTTTCCTTTCTTTATGGATCAGTCACAATTTCAGCACATTAATTAGAAATGTGTTAATGCTCACTTCTTTGTGAACTTGCTCAAATTAAAGTGGAGAAATGTTCTTTCAAAATGCCGTTTGTCACAAAACTCCCACTAATTTCACTATCAAATAAATCAATGTCCCCCTCAGACTGAAATTTCAACAAAGTCATTTGTCACTGAAGAAATCAATTTTATGTCTTTATTTTATTTTGACAGAAATGATTAATGCTGAGATATTTAAAAATTAAAAGTTAATACTTTTGTGTGTATTTATGAAGAAATTCTGACAGTCTGATCTTTTACCTCACAAATATGATAAATTTACATATTTTTGGGGTGAATTTGTATGTTTCAGAGCCAGAGAACCGTGTCTTTCTACAATGAGAGGTTTTGTAAGACGGCTGAATGAGCTTGTATCACTGTGGTGGACTTTTGTTGGAGGAACCAGACTGGATGAAAACTTGAAAAGGGTCTTTTCAGGATGAGAAATGTAAAGCAGGATATCATCAGCATCAAGTGATATACGATGTCTTCCATCTGAGATTATTCTGCAGGTATATTCGATTCGAAGACGGATTCAACAAAGAACTTAATGAAAGAGTTTATAAGGTTCAAAATCAGTAAACACCATTTTATCAAATAAGTAATGTCCATGTAAATTATTAAATAGAATAACTGTTGTCATATGTTTTTCTCTGGAATGATGACAGGAGATCTATTTAATTTACAAAGACAGAGTCTGTCTCAGTGAGAGACACCAAGAATGTGGTCACATTAGCTCATGACTTTATTAATTAATGATGATAACAATGTTTAATTCGGGTCACGTCTGAAAACTGTGTCAGTAAAGCTCAACAGTGCCTCTGTTTTCCTGTGGTATCCTAAACCAGGTGCTGGTCTCACACTGCTCTCACAGACTATATGCGATCAAGGTCATGAACAAGCCATTTATCTTTAACAGGTTGGCTCCTCTTGATTAATTAGGAAAATCTGATAAGAACATGTGATTATAACTGGATGTGAATAGACGGTGAGAACATGTGACATCTTGATGTCTGGGACCAGAGAGGCAGGACACATATGCGAACACACAGAGTCAGTGAACTGTAGCTGTCCTCAACATATCATGAGATCTCCACCTTGATGTCAGGATGGTGTTGACCCCAGCACAGATAAACTTAACGTATTTATGCTCCAACAAACCAAATTATTTTCAACATCTATCCAAGGTGGATTTTATTTGACATTCCATGTCAGTGTTCTAATGAACAGTGACTGACCTGACATGGGAGAAATACCCCCAACCTCCAAATTGGTCTTGAGTTTTTTTCAAACTAGATTTTGAGGTAGTTTCATGAAAACTTGAAAAGGGTCTTTTCAGGATGAGAAATGTAAAGCAGGATATCATCAGCATCAAGTGATATACGATGTCTTCCATCTGAGATTATTCTGCAGGTATATTCGATTCGAAGACGGATTCAACAAAGAACTTAATGAAAGAGTTTATAAGGTTCAAAATCAGTAAACACCATTTTATCAAATAAGTAATGTCCATGTAAATTATTAAATAGAATAACTGTTGTCATATGTTTTTCTCTGGAATGATGACAGGAGATCTATTTAATTTACAAAGACAGAGTCTGTCTCAGTGAGAGACACCAAGAATGTGGTCACATTAGCTCATGACTTTATTAATTAATGATGATAACAATGTTTAATTCGGGTCACGTCTGAAAACTGTGTCAGTAAAGCTCAACAGTGCCTCTGTTTTCCTGTGGTATCCTAAACCAGGTGCTGGTCTCACACTGCTCTCACAGACTATATGCGATCAAGGTCATGAACAAGCCATTTATCTTTAACAGGTTGGCTCCTCTTGATTAATTAGGAAAATCTGATAAGAACATGTGATTATAACTGGATGTGAATAGACGGTGAGAACATGTGACATCTTGATGTCTGGGACCAGAGAGGCAGGACACATATGCGAACACACAGAGTCAGTGAACTGTAGCTGTCCTCAACATATCATGAGATCTCCACCTTGATGTCAGGATGGTGTTGACCCCAGCACAGATCGCTTAACGTATTTATGCTCCAACAAACCAAATTATTTTCAACATCTATCCAAGGTGGATTTTATTTGACATTCCATGTCAGTGTTCTAATGAACAGTGACTGACCTGACATGGGAGAAATACCCCCAACCTCCAAATTGGTCTTGAGTTTTTTTCAAACTAGATTTTGAGGTAGTTTCATGTTTTGGCAATTTTCTGATGAATTCAACATTACATGTCAACAGAGGCAGCTATCATGAACATGCCTTCAGTGGTTATTTTCCATATTAATAACTGTTCTACAGCTTAGTCTCAGGATCGCAGCACTACTCTCAAAAGTTTGCAGTGCTTGAAGAAACAAAATCTTGAAACCCTTGACAAGAAATCAGTACATTTTCATCATGGTCAAACACTGAAGAATTATAGATTGCTGGGTTGGGAACTTGATCAAATATGTAGGTGTCTGTCTTATGTACAAGATTACACGTTGTTTGGCTTCTCCTCTGCTCAGGCGGTCCTCAACATAAGAACAACTATATATCAGTTTAGTTTTTTAAAAGCTGTAGCAAGAGTGGACTGTATTATCTCAGTGAGAAATAAAAACCTTTCGGTCAGTCTGAAGTCTCTGTTACAGCTGAACAAGAGTTTCAATCTGTCACAGTAAATATAAGAGCACTGGACTCATAGTATTTATCTGGAGCTCATTTTAACAAATCGTTAATTAGCGGTGTCTCTGTCAGCACTGGAAAACTATTGCTCCTTGCTGTCCTCCGTCTGTCCTGGTTGCGTACTTGCCTTGATATCTGCTGTTACCGATCGCTGTCTTACTACTGCCTGTCTGTCCTCATGTACCTGCATGAGGGTCTTTTATTGTGGCAGAGAGATTTATCTATCTTTATGTGCTTTTTATGGTCGTGCTTCTGCTTTGCATGTGTGTATTTGTGTATATTTATATCGATCAATGTTGTCTTATTTAGTAAATATTTCTGTCAACATTAATATTCCCCATTTCATAGCTTTGCATGTCCTTTATTATGAGCCTCTATGCTCCACGTTAATTGATTAATTTACTTCAAAATTTACTGTACTTTTGGTATAGGTTACTAAAGTATAGGTTTTTCTTACACAATTTCTGTGTGTGTGTGTGTGTGTGTATGTGTGTGTGTGTCCTCAGTGAACTGTATCAGTCTCTGCAGTAGCTTCCAGCTGTGGCAGCAAGTTCAGTTTCTCTTCAGTCTGACTGAGGGAGGTTTTTGTACAACGCTTTTTCACTGTGTCAACACATATTGACTGTTGATAACGTGAAAACTCTGACAGTAGTAAACTGCTGCATCTTCAGCCTGGACTCCACTGATGGTCAGAGTGAAGTCAGACTTTGATCCACTGCCTGGAAAACGATCTGGAATCCCTGATGCTCGAGTGGTAGCAGTCCCAGAAACAATCGGAGGAATGGGAACATTGCATTTCACTGACAACCGGACAACTCCGTCTGCTGAGGAAGATCATGTGAAATGAACTGAAAGTTCCACAATGGATACTGAACGGAGAGAGACTGGAGAGATTTTGTCAACAGCTGTTTCCAAGGTCAAGACTTAACTTTCAGTCTAAATGTATTTGTTGGGTTTTTGAGTTGCATGTCAGGGGGAATGTGTTGCTGCATATGCTTTGGCAGTTATTACACTTATAGTTATTTATACATGTAGACATAGTTATATCCAGTCAGTCGCTTATGTCTTTTGCGTTTTTCTGATTTCAGTTGATGCTGAGCTTTTCCTCAGCTACTATTAGTTCACATATTTAAGACAATGTTTTGTGAGATCTGACAGACGTTTGGGTTTTGTTTGTGTCGTCTTTGATCATGAAGGTTTCTGATGCTGATCTGTGTCGTCATATTGTCTTCTCACAGCCTATAGTTGAGATAGCTGTGATCCAGTGTGCAGCTGAGGTCAAAGGTCATCACAAGGCCTTTTGTCATTCACTGTCTCAGGTTGGCTCCTCTTGATTTATTTACTAGTCAGATAAGAACATGTGACTAAAACTGGATGTGAATGGATGGAGAGAAGCTGTGATGAAGAAAATTATTTGATTTCCACCAAGATCAGTGTTTTGATATTCAACTTGTTTTGATACAGGTTTAAACCACTTCATGAAATTTTCTGTGTACGGTGTGTGTGTGTGTTTGTGTGTGATTGTGTGTGCGTATGGTGTGTGTGTGTGTGTGTGTTTGATTGTGTGTAGTTGATATAAGTGTGATTCAGTGTGAGACTGAGGTCAAAGGTCATGTACAAGCCTCTTGTCATGCTTTGTACCAAGTTGGCTCCTCTTGATTTATTTACTGACCCAAAGAAAATGTGATTATAACTGGATATGAATGGATGGTGAGAAGAGGTGATGGATAAAGTAATTTGATTTCAAACAAGATCATATTTTTTCTTTTAACTTGTTTTATACATTTTCATTGGACATAAAAGCGACAGTGGTGTTCAATCCACCTGATTAAACTCTGTGTGTGTGTGTGTGTCTGTGTGTGTGTGTGTGTGTGTGTGTGTGTGTGTGTGTGTGTGTGCGTATGGTGTGTGTGTATGTGTGTGTGTGTGTGTGTGTGTGTGTGTCCTCAGTGAACTGTATCAGTCTCTGTAGTAGCTTCCAGCTGCAGCAGCCAGTTCAGTTTCTCTTCAGTCTGACTGAGGGAGGTTTTTGTACGATGCTTTTTCACTGTGTGAACACAGCTTTGCTGTTGGGATAGTGAAAACTCTGACAGTAGTAAACTGCTGCATCTTCAGCCTGGACTCCACTGATGGTCAGAGTGAAGTCAGAGTTTGATCCACTGCCTGTAAAACGATCTGGAATCCCTGATGCTCGAGTGGTAGCAGCGTAAATAAGTAGTTTAGGAGTTTCTCCATCTCTCTGTTGGTACCAGGCTAAATAGTGGTAGTTGCTAGCCACATAAACATCCTGACTGGTCCTACATTTGATGGCGACGGAGCCTCCCAGAGCAGAGCTCACTGCTCCAGGCTGAGTCACTGTGACCTGGCCTCTGGACTCTGAGGACACAGAGACAGAAACATGAAGCAGCGTCACGGTTTGTCGGCTTGATTTCAGAGGGACGGACGTTGATAGAGGAGAGGAGTTGGATTCTCTGGACTTTACCTGTGAAGCAGCAGCAGAGGAGAGTCCAGATGAGGACGGAGGTCAGCGTCATCTTCTTGATGAGGAGGATTTCTGTGGCTTCTGTTGTCATGAAGGACAGCTGTCAGTCATCGGGTCTTCAACTCTCAGGACTATAAACTCTCCCAGAGCACTGGAGCATGGTGCTGCTGATGCAAAGTGGCTCTCTATGGAAATGCTCTGACTGACTCCAGCAGGGACTTGGATCACTCTGATCATGCTGTTTATCAATGGATCAATCAGTTGATCGGGGTATTGATCAGGATGTGGTAATACTTGTTTTCATGAAGTTTGGTTTTATTTTTTTTGATTTTTCCAAATGTCTTTTCTGACATTTAATTGTTTTACTACAAAAGCTTTATCTTTCTTTAAAAATAACATACGTATGAAAAATGACATTTTATAAAATTGTGTTACTGTGTTTTTCTTTAAAACCATTTGAAAAAGTTTTAAAAACAGACTCAGTTTGGAGAGCTTGTTTGTTTCAGAGCCAGAGAGCCGTGTCTCTCTACAGTGAGAGGTTTTTGTACGACGGCTCAATGAGTTTGTATCACTGTGGTACACGTTTGGTGGAGGAACCAGACTGGATGTTGGAAGTAAGTCAAATGTTTAACAACTGCTTTATTTCAGGAACTATTTTTATATTTATTTCATTCATATTCAACATGCCAGGAAAAATAGTCTCCTTTCAGTGTTAATGTGTAATTTTTGAAGAAGTATTTTGCATGAAGATAAAGATCTTTGCTTTAGCAACAAGGATTTGAAAACTAACTGTAATGAATATAAAGGATTCATTCAGAGGAGAAATCATTATTTCCAAATTTATATGTGAAGTTGAATATTGAGGGTTGGTAGGTTTAGTTCAGTCTGACAGAGCCAGAGAGCCGTGTCTCTCTACAGTGAGAGGTTTCTGTACGACGGCTCAATGAGTTTGTATCACTGTGGTGGACTTTTGGTGGAGGAACCAGACTGGATGTTGGAAGTAAGTTTCTGCACAAACACTAAATACAATAATGTAAGGTAACGTTGTAAATCCATTGTTTAAATGTTTGCAGCAGATAAAATGTTCTTGTAAGGTTTTAGTGTTTATGTTGGGATTTCTCCTCCCTCATCATGGAGATGAACTCAGAGCAGCTTTACTCAACTTTTCTTTACACATTCCTGTCATGCTGAAGTTTAAGCTGAGCTGTAGAGAAGATACAACTTCAGTTCTCTTTTTAAATATATTTTCTAAGAATCATTTTTGTTTTTTAAATCTCATCGATGACTAATATTAAGTTGAATTAAGATTCACTTCATTCAGATGAAATAGAACCGAATGAGGACGAAGATGGGGATTTGAAAAGGTTAGAAAATCTGTAATCCCTTTATTGTGTTATACATTGTTTCCAGTGCAGTTTGAAATCCGTTTCTCGTTTGCTAAACGATGATTGAATTCCACATGAAGCGCATTTGACGGTTGTCGGATTATTTTATGTATTTTTAAATGTTTCCCCTGAAAACTAAAGTAATGCAAACTAAAGATTTGTGATAATTTTTGATAAAATATTTTAAATGTTTCCTTGTTTTCTTTCCAGTGCAGTTTGATGTATTTCAGTTCAAACTGTACAATGGTTCTCTCTTAGCTGATATGCATGAGAGACTTCTTCAAGGGAAGTGAAACAATGTGTGAGTGAGTGACTGGTGGAGCAGAAAAAACATCTGGCAGAAACTCCTTAAAGGAGAAAATCAACTCTCACAAAGAAAAGGTGTCCCAGTGTCTGGTGTTTGATTGACAGCTGTGTGGCCCCTGTCTAATAAGCTGATTGGCGTCTCCTAGGTGATGCCCGTCCCACCCTGACCGTGCTGCCCCCCTCCAGCGTGGAGCTGAAGCAGGGGAAGGCCACGCTCATGTGCCTGGCCAACAAGGGCTTCCCCTCAGACTGGAGTCTGGCCTGGAAGGTGGACGGCAGCAGCAGCAGCAGCAGCAGCAGCTGGGAGGAGAGCAGCAGCCCCGGGGTGCTGGAGAAGGACGGCCGCTACAGCTGGAGCAGCACCCTGAGGCTCCTGCAGACCAGTGGAAGAAGGTGGGCTCTGTGACCTGTGAGGCCACCCAGGGCTCCCAGACTCTGGTCTCCAGAGACACTGACGAGACCAGTGTTCCCTGTTCTGACCTGACTCACTTGGACCCTGCTACTGGTTTTACTCTGCAACTGCTCTCTCTCTGAAACACTCTCTCCCTCTCTCTCTCCCTCTCCCTCTCTCTCTCTTTCTCTCATTATACATCTCTACATTAATGTGCTCTTGCTTGTTGTATTGATGATGGTTTTAATAGTTCTAGACAATAAATATTTCTTCAAATACTGGTTTCGTGTGGTTTCCATTCTTATGACTGACACGTGTTACGTCCTCTTTTCTTTGCCATGTATTTCATAGCAGGAACATTGGTTAGAACAACACATGAAGCCACAATATGAAGAAATGAACCTTTTTTAATGCACTTCTTCACACTTTAACTACTGGGAAAATCTTAGATATTGGATTAGAAATGAAAAGCGGGACATCGTCAGCATCAAGTG
>NC_053423.1:26469762-26484630 GCF_016859285.1 Xiphias gladius
TGACGGAGGTTTTTGTACGACGCTGTACCAGTATGTGGACGGGAGGCTAGAATCATGCTGACAGTGATAAACTCCTGATGTGATGATACTGAACGGAGAGAGGCTGGAGAGATTTTGTCAACAGCTGTTTCCAAGGTCAAGACTTAACTTTCAGTCTAAATTTATTTGTTGGGTTTTTGAGTTGCATGTCAGAGAGAATGTGTTGCTGCATATGCTTTGGCCGTTTATACACTTATAGTTATATATACATGTAGACATAGTTATATCCAGTCAGTCGCTTATGTCTTTTGCCTTTTTCTGATTTCAGTTGATGCTGAGCTTTTCCTCAGATACTATTAGTTCACATATTTAAGACAATGTTTTGTGAGATGTGACAGACGTTTGGGTTTTGTTTGTGTCGTCTTTGATCATGAAGGTTTCTGATTCTGATCTGTGTCGTCATATTTTCTTCTCACAGCCTATAGTTGAGATAGCTGTGATCCAGTGTGCAGCTGAGGTCAAAGGTCATCACAAGGCCTTTTGTCATTCACTGTCTCAGGTTGGCTCCTCTTGATTTATTTACAAGTCAGATAAGAACATGTGACTATAACTGGATGTGAATGGAGAGAAGCTGTGATGGATAAAGTAATTTGATTTCAAACAAGATCATATTTTTTCTTTTAACTTGTTTTATACATTTTCATTGGACATAAAAGCAACAGTGGTGTTCAATCCACTTGATTAAACTCTGTGTGTGTGTGTGTGTGTCTGTGTGTGTGTGTGTGTGTGTGTGTGTGTGTGACCTCAGTGAACTGTATCAGTCTCTGCAGTAGCTTCCAGCTGCAGCAGCCAGTTCAGTTTCTCTTCAGTCTGACTGAGGGAGGTTTTTGTACGACGCTTTTTCACTGTGTCAACACAGCTTTGCTGTTTATAACGTGAAAACTCTGACAGTAGTAAACTGCTGCGTCTTCAGCCTGGACTCCACTGATGGTCAGAGTGAAGTCAGAGTTTGATCCACTGCCTGTAAAACGACCTGGAATCCCTGATGCTCGAGTGGTAGCAGCGTAAATAAGTAGTTTAGGAGTTTCTCCGTCTCTCTGTTGGTACCAGGCTAAAATGTGGTAGTTGCTAGCCACATAAACATCCTGACTGGTCCTACATCTGATGGCGACGGAGCCTCCCAGAGCAGAGCTCACTGCTCCAGGCTGAGTCAGTGTGACCTGGCCTCTGGACTCTGAGGACACAGAGACAGAAACATGAAGCAGCGTCACAGTTTGTCGGCTTGATTTCAGAGGGACGGACGTTGATAGAGGAGAGGAGTTTGATTCTCGGGACTTTACCTGTGAAGCAGCAGCAGAGAGAGTCAGATGAGGACGGAGGTCAGCGTCATCTTCTTGATGAGGAGGATTTCTGTGGCTTCTGTTGTCATGAAGGACAGCTGTCAGTCATCCAGTCTTCAACTCTCAGGACTATAAACTCTCCCAGAGCACTGGAGCATGGTGCTGCTGATGCAAAGTGGCTCTCTATGGAAATGCTCTGACTGACTCCAGCAGGGACTTGGATCACTCTGATCATGCTGTTTATCAATGGATCAATCAGTTGATCGGGGTATTGATCAAGATGGGGTAATACTTGTTCTCATGAAGTTTGGTTTTATTTTTTTTGATTTTTCATAATGTCTTTTCTGACATTTAATTGTTTAACTACAAAAGCTTTATCTTTCTTTAAAAATAACATACGTATGAAAAAATGACATTTTATAAAATTGTGTTACTGTGTTTTTGTTTAAAACCATTTGAAAAAGTTTTAAAAACAGACTCAGTTTGGAGAGCTTGTTTGTTTCAGAGCCAGAGAGCCGTGTCTCTCTACAGTGAGAGGTTTTTGTACGACGGCTCAATGAGTTTGTATCACTGTGGTACACGTTTGGTGGAGGAACCAGACTGGATGTTGGAAGTAAGTCAAATGTATAACAACTGCTTTATTTCAGGAACTATTTTTATATTTATTTCGTTCATATTTAACATGCCAGGAAAAATAGTCTCCTTTCAGTGTTAATGTGTAATTTTTGAAGAAGTATTTTGCATGAAGATCTTTGCTTTAGCAACAAGGATTTGAAAACTAACTGTAATGAATATAAATGATTGATTCAGAGGAGAAATCGTTATTTCCACATATATATGTGAAGTTGAATATTGAGGGTTGGTAGGTTTAGTTCAGTCTGACAGAGCCAGAGAGCCGTGTCTCTCTACAGTGAGAGAGGTTTTTGTACGACGGCTCAATGAGTTTGTATCACTGTGGTGGACTTTTGGTGGAGGAACCAGACTGGATGTTGGAAGTAAGTTTCTGCACAAACACTAAATACAATAATGTAAGGTAACGTTGTAAATCCATTGTTTAAATGTTTGCAGCAGATAAAATGTTCTTGTAAGGTTTTAGTGTTTATGTTGGGATTTCTCCTCCGTCATCATGGAGGTGAACTCAGAGCAGCTTTACTCAACTTTTCTTTACACATTCCTGTCATGCTGAAGTTTAAGTTGAGCTGTAGAGAAGATACAACTTCAGTTCTCTTTTAAATATATGTTCTAAGATTCATTTTTGTTTTTCAAACCTCATCGATGACTAATATTAAGTTGAATTAAGATTCACTTCATTCAGATGAAATAGAAGAGAATGAGGACGAAGATGGGGATTTGAAAAGGTTAGAAAATCTGTAATCCCTTTATTGTGTTAAACATTGTTTCCAGTGCAGTTTGAAATCCGTTTCTCGTTTGCTAAACGATGATTGAATTCCACATGAAGCGCATTTGACGGTTGTCGGATTATTTTATGTATTTTTAAATGTTTCCCCTGAAAACTAAAGTAATGCAAACTAAAGATTGGTCCTAATTTTTGATAAAATATTTTAAATGTTTCCTTTGTTTTCTTTCCAGTGCAGTTTGATGTATTTCAGGTCAAACTGTACGATGGTTCTCTCTGTGCTGATATGCATGAGAGGCTTCTTCAAGGGAAGTGAAACAATGTGTGAGTGAGTGACTGGTGGAGCAGAAAAAACATCTGGCAGAAACTCCTTAAAGGAAAATCAACTCTCACAAAAAAGGTGTCCCAGTGTCTGGTGTTTGATTGACAGCTGTGTGGCCCTGTCTAATAAGCTGATTGGCGTCTCTAGGTGATGCCCGTCCCACCTGACCGTGCTGCCCCGTCCAGCGTGGAGCTGAAGCAGGGGAAGGCCACGCTCATGTGCCTGGCCAACAAGGGCTTCCCCTCAGACTGGAGTCTGGCCTGGAAGGTGGACGGCAGCAGCAGCAGCAGCAGCAGCAGCTGGGAGGAGAGCAGCAGCCCCGGGGTGCTGGAGAAGGACGGCCGCTACAGCTGGAGCAGCACCCTGAGGCTCCCTGCAGACCAGTGGAAGAAGGTGGGCTCTGTGACCTGTGAGGCCACCCAGGGCTCCCAGACTCTGGTCTCAGAGACACTGACGAGAGACCAGTGTTCCCTGTTCTGACCTGACTCACTTGGACCCTGCTACTGGTTTTACTCTGCAACTGCTCTCTCTCTGAAACACTCTCTCCCTCTCCCTCTCTCTCTCCCTCTCCCTCTCTCTCTCTTTCTCTCATTATACATCTCTACATTAATGTGCTCTTGCTTGTTGTATTGATGATGGTTTTAATAGTTCTAGACAATAAATATTTCTTCAAATACTGGTTTCCGTGTGGTTTCCATTCTTATGACTGACACGTGTTACGTCCTCTTTTCTTTGCCATGTATTTCATAGCAGGAACACTGGTTAGAACAACACATGAAGCCACAATATGAAGAAATGAACCTTTTTTTAATGCACTTCTTCACACTTTAATGACTGGGAAAATGGTAGATATTGGATTAGAAATGAAAAGCGGGACATCGTCAGCATCAAGTGATAAACCGTGACTGTGAGTGAGATTTTAACACCAGGAACATTTAAATGACAGAGTGTTTATTTGCCAAGAGGCTCAGTGAAAGAAATGACAACACAGTCTGTGTATGTAGAAAAAAAGAAAGACGGGTTCATCAAATGACGGGTTTCCATACATGTGATCACAATAATAACTGCTGTCGTAGGTTGCCATGTTAACTGTTTCTTCATTGACCTATTAAATCCCCAGAGACCTGGTTTATCTCACAGTCCAGTCACTAGTGTTCTCTAGCATTAAGTGATGTTGTTTTTAAGGGATCATGTTGACATCACATCTGATAGCTGTGTCAGTGCAGCCTCACAGTGTCCTGTTTAGCTGGGGTATCCTAAAGCAGGTAGGAGGTGGTGTGAAAGGATGTCTGTCCTTTCTGTCCTGCTCCTTCTGATCACAGCTTTTGGTTTCGCATCACATCAGGCTTCAAAGGTAAAGTCACTTTGCCTTTGAGTTTTAACCTAAACGTTGGAACTCTTTGGACAAAAGATCTGAGAAACTGTGGTAAAAAGCAGCTGAAGTCCAACATCTTTAGAGGGACTTTTATTCAGTTTGTAAATTCTTCTACTGCGTCTGAATTTAATGTGCAATGCTTTTATTCTATTAAAAACCAAAGGTGTAGTCTGACCTGAAAGAACGCTACACGTGAAGCGTTGCTTGATCACTTACTGCCAAGAATGAAGAACAAGGGTTCATTGAAAAATGCTCATGGAGATAAAGAACATTTCTTTTCTAAAGAATCTGATGATAAGTTCATTTGTTGTCTACAGATAGAGAAGAACGAAAGTTATCTAACCAATCAAGTGTGTGTGTGTGTGTTTGTGTGTGTCTGTGTGTATGTGTGTGTGTGTGTGTGTGTGTGTGTGAGTGTGTGTAGTTTTGACAAGTAAGACTGAGGTCAAAGGTCATGAACAAGCCTCTTGTCATTAACTGTACCAAGTTGGCTCCTCTTGATTTATTTACTGACCCAAAGAAAATGTGATTATAAGAGGTGATGGATAAAGTAATTTGATTTCAAACAAGATCATATTTTTTCTTTTAACTTGTTTTATACGTTTTCATTGGACATAAAAGCAACAGTGGTGTTCAATCCACTTGATTAACCTCTGTGTGTGTGTGTGTGTGTGTGTGTGTGTGTGTGCGTGTGTGTGTGTGTGTGTGTGTGTTTGTGTGTGTGTGTGTGTGTGTGTGTGTGTGTGTGTGTGTGTGTGTGTGTGTGTGTGTCCTCAGTCAACTGTATCAGTCTCTGCAGTAGCTTCCAGCTGCAGCATCCAGTTCAGTTTCTCTTCAGTCTGACTGAGGGAGTTTATATGCGGACTTTTTCACTGTGTCAACACATCTTTGCTGTTTAGCCAGTGATAACTCTGACAGTAGTAAACTGCTGCATCTTCAGCCTGGACTCCACTGATGGTCAGAGTGAAGTCAGACTTTGATCCACTGCCTGTAAAACGACCTGGAATCCCTGATGCTCGAGTGGTAGCAAAGTAAATAAGTAGTTTAATAGTTTCTCCATCTCTCTGTTGGTACCAGGCTAAACGTTGGTAGTTGCTAGCGACATAAACATCCTGACTGGTCCTACATTTGATGGCGACGGAGCCTCCCAGAGCAGAGCTCACTGCTCCAGGCTGAGTCACTGTGACCTGGCCTCTGGACTCTGAGGACACAGAGACAGAAACATGAAGCAGCGTCACGGTTTTGTCGGCTTGATTTCAGAGGGACGGACGTTGATAGAGGAGACGAGTTTGATTCTCTGGACCTTACCTGTGAAACAGCAGCAGAGGAGAGTCCAGATGAGGACGGAGGTCAGCGTCATCTTCTTGATGAGGAGGATTTCCGTGGCTTCTGTTGTCATGAAGGACAGCTGTCAGTCATCCAGTCTTCAACTCTCAGGACTATAAACTCTCCCAGAGCACTGGAGCATGGTGCTGCTGATGCAAAGTGGCTCTCTATGGAAATGCTCTGACTGACTCCAGCAGGGACTTGGATCACTCTGATCATGCTGTTTATCAATGGATCAGTCACAATTTCAGCACATTAATTAGAAATGTGTTAATGCTCACTTCTTTGTGAACTTGCTCAAATTAAAGTGGAGAAATGTTCTTTCAAAATGCCGTTTGTCACAAAACTCCCACTAATTTCACTATCAAATAAATCAATGTCCCCCTCAGACTGAAATTTCAACAAAGTCATTTGTCACTGAAGAAATCAATTTTATGTCTTTATTTTATTTTGACAGAAATGATTAATGCTGAGATATTTAAAAATTAAAGTTAATACTTTTCTGTGTATTTATGAAGAATTCTGACAGTTTGATCTTTTTACCTCACAAAGACGATAAATTTACATATTTTTTTTGGTGAATCTGTTTGTTTCAGAGCCAGAGAGCCGTGTCTCTCTACAGTGTGAGGTTTTTGTACGACGGTTCAATGAGTTTTTATCACTGTTTTGCAAGTTTGGTGGAGGAACCAGACTGGATGAAAACTTGAAAAGCGTCTTTTCAGGATGAGAAATGTAAAGCAGGATATCATCAGCATCAAGTGATATACGATGTCTTCTATCTGAGATCATTCTGCAGGTATATTCGATTTTCAGAAGATGGATTCAACAAAGATCTAAATGAAAGAGTTTATAATGTTTAAAATCAGTAAACACCATTTTATCAAATAAGTAATGTCCATGTAAATTATTAAATAGAATAACTCTTGTCATATGTTTTTCTCTGGAATGATGACAGGAGATCTACTTCAACTACAGAGACAGAGTCTGTCTCAGTGAGAGACACCAAGAATGTGGTCATTTTAGCTCATGACTTTATTAATTAATGATGGTAACAATTTGTAATTCGGGTCACGTCTGAAAACTGTGTCAGTAAAGCTCAACAGTGCCTCTGTTTTCCTGTGGTATCCTAAACCAGGTGCTGGTCTCACACTGGTCTCACAGACTATGTGTACACTGTTATCGGTGTTTTCTCCTAACTGTCACTAACAGGCACATTTTAGATTAACTCCATCTAACAAATCCACAACTCTTGACGCTGAAAATTTTCTCTATACCAATATTGTCAGTGCTCTGTACAAGCGGTGACGGTGAAAGATTGTGAGCTGCTTTGGGTTTTTCTAAAGGATCGGGACACGTAGAGCAAAAGCATTAACGTGTCAATCGCCTGCTGTGCTGTGGAGACACCTTGAAACAGACGTGTAATTGGAGCTTTGAGGAATCTGATCAGTTTAGTGCATGACCTAAGAAATATTTCATACTACATTATATGAGAAATGTGTTTTTATTTCTATCTTTATGTTTGTTGGTGAATGGTTGAGGTATGAACTTTGCTTTTCTTTAAGTCACGTCATGTATTCAAAAATTTTCAAAGTGATTATTTGCAGCTTTCATTCTCTGATCAGAAAATGTTAAATTCAACCTGAGAAGAGTTTAAAGTTTGAGCAGTTTTTTCCTCAGTTGTTGTTTGTGGGGTTTTTTGTGTTGTTATGGTTGTTGTTGTTTATTTTGTTCTCTGTTTGTTTGTCATCATCAACCTGATGAAGACAGCAAGGTCTGACATAAAGATATTCTTATGTTACCAGTGTTGCTGGATCTGCTTCATCACACTTTTTCACTTCTCCATGCACCTTGGAAGTAGGTGAAGTTGTAGCAGAAATCCTTACTTTGCTTCATATTCTCTTTTAACAGTGGAAAAACCTGTGTTCCAGTATGAGGTCAAAGGTCATGAACAAGCCATTTATCTTTAACAGGTTGGCTCCTCTTGATTAATTTGGAAAATCTGATAAGAACATGTGATTATAACAGGATGTGAATAGATGGTGAGAACATGTGATGAAGAAAGTTATTTGATTTCCACAATAATGAATTTTTGTTGTTAAATTTGTTCTGATAAATGTTTGTTGGTCTTCAAAGAAAAAAATGGGGAAATGTTTAATCCACTCCATGTCACTGTATTTGTAGTGTGTGTGTGTGTGTGTGTGTGTATGCTGTGTGTGTGTGTGTGTGTGTGACCTCAGTCAACTGTATCAGTCTCTGCAGTAGCTTCCAGCTGCAGCAGCCAGTTCAGTTTCTCTTCAGTCTGACTGAGGGAGGTTTTTGTACGACACTTTTTCACTGTGTCAACAAATATTGACTGTTAAGATAGTGAAAACTCTGACAGTAGTAAACTGCTGCATCTTCAGCCTGGACTCCACTGATGGTCAGAGTGAAGTCAGAGTTTGATCCACTACCTGTAAAACGATCTGGAATCCCTGATGCTCGAGTGGTAGCATCGTAAATAAGTAGTTTAATAGTTTCTCCATCTCTCTGTTGGTACCAGGCTAAATAGTGGTAGTTGTTAGCCAAATAAACATCCTGACTGGTCCTACATTTGATGGCGACGGAGCCTCCCAGAGCAGACCTCACTGCTCCAGGCTGAGTCACTGTGACCTGGCCTCTGGACTCTGAGGACACAGAGACAGAAACATGAAGCAGCGTCACGGTTTTGTCGGCTTGATTTCAGAGGGACGGACGTTGATAGAGGAGAGGAGTTGGATTCTCTGGACTTTACCTGTGAAGCAGCAGCAGAGGAGAGTCCAGATGAGGACGGAGGTCAGCGTCATCTTCTTGATGAGGAGGATTTCTGTGGCTTCTGTTGTCATGAAGGACAGCTGTCAGTCATCCAGTCTTCAACTCTCAGGACTATAAACTCTCCCAGAGCACTGGAGCATGGTGCTGCTGATGCAAAGTGGCTCTCTATGGAAATGCTCTGACTGACTCCAGCAGGGACTTGGATCACTCTGATCATGCTGTTTATCAATGGATCAAAGAATTGATCAGGACGTGTCAGTGTTTATTTTGTGTAGTTTTTCTTTTACGTGTCTCGACAACTTTCATTTAGAATTTGTTTTCACATATATTTTGAAGTGCTGTTAAAAAAATGTCTTTAATCTTTAAAAATAATATTCGTGAGAATAAGATGAATTTCATAACTTTAGTAGTTAGTTATCAGTTTTGACTTGAGTTTGATTGAAAAGCTTTCTTGGAGGATACTTTTGTAAATTCCCACTAATTCACTAAGAGACATCATCATTATTATATGTGACATGATCTATAATAATAATAATAATTTGTCACAATCTGTCAACTAATTTTAAAAACTTAAACCAGTTATTACATAAACTGGGAAACTGAGAATGCGTTTTTTTGAGGTAGTTTGTGTCAAAGTCAGAGAGGTGAGAGGTTTTTGTACGACGGACAGCCACTGATCAACACTGGCCTCTTGACGTCTGGGTTCAGAGAGGCAGGACACATATGCAAACACACAGAGTCAGTGAACTGTAGCTGTCCTCAACATATCGTGAGGTGTTTCCCCCTCAGTACTGAGAAAGTTGGCTATTCAAATTATCGAAGATATAAAAGGGCATTAAAGGTAAAAATTTAGAATAGAAAACTTCATTTGATTTCCACCAAACAGCTTCAAAGGCTGGTGTGAATTCTGTAATGGGAGAATTTCAACAATTTTCATTGTCTTACCAAGTCTAGGTTTATGTTTTTACAGACAGTACAGAATTTGCAGTGAGTAATGCAAAAGTCCCCAAATCCACGTTTAGAAAGAAGTACAGATGTTCTCCCATTAACATATAATTTATACACTGTGAAATAGCTACTCTGATTTTGAAATGACAGATATAATAACAAATAACAAATTCATTCTGCTAAAGATAGAAAGAGCTTTGTTTATCAACTCAGACATCTGGAAAAATGATTCCAACTTTACAACTTGTCTTTCCTTTCTTTCACAAAGGCGAAAATCTTGAGTTTCAACTATATTACCTGAGCATGTTAAATGTGGATCCAAACAATGTAAAAGATTTGTTGCACATTTAAAATGGATGGGAGAGGCCAGCAAACCTGCTTTAATGTCTGATCAGTTTAATAAGTGAAAGAAGGGAAGATGAGGGTTTTTGTGATGTACAATAGGAAGTCATCGGTATAGAGGCTGATTTGTTGAAGGTGTGAACGAAATTATCCCTGAGATGCAAACATGTCTAATGGACATTTGTAATTAAATTTAGATAAATGTATATTAACTTCTATAAAGTCAGATACACCGACTGATCTATGTAAACTTTAACAAAAATCTTGGGCGTGTGTGTCCTCAGTGAACTGTATCAGTCTCTGCAGTAGCTTCTACCTACTTTGGGTTTTTCTAAAGGATCGGGACACGTAGAGCAAACGCATTAAGGTGTCAATCACCTGCTGTGCTGTGGAGACACCTTGAAACAGACGTGTAATTGGAGCTTTGAGGAATCTGATCAGTTTAGTGCATGACCTAAGAAATATTTCATACTACATTATATGAGAAATATATTTTTATTTTTACCTCTGTGTTTGTGGGGGAATGGTTCAAGAATGAACTTTGCTTTTGTTTAAGTCACGTCATGTATTCAAAAATTTTCAAAGGGATTATTTGTGGCTTTCATTCTCTGAAAAGAAAATATTAAATTCAACCTGAGAAGAGTTTACAAGTTTGAGCACCGTTTTTTCCTCAGTTGTTGTTTGTGGGGTTTTTTGTGTTGTTATGGTTGTTGTTGTTTATTTTGTTCTCGGTTTGTTTGTCATTATTAACCTGATGAAGACAGCAAGGTCTGACATAAAGATGTTCTTATGTTACCAAAGTTGTTGGAGCTGCGTCATCACACTTTTACACTTCTCCATGCACCTTGGAAGTAGGTGAAGTTGTAGCAGAAATCCCTACTTTGCTTCATATTCTCTTTTAACAGTGGAAAAACCTGTGATCCAGTATGAGGTCAAAGGTCATGAACAAGCCATTTATCTTTAACAGGTTGGCTCCTCATGATTAATTTGGAAAATCTGATAAGAACATGTGATTATAACTGATGAAGAAAGTTATTTGATTTCCACAAAAATGAGTTTTTGTTGTTAAATTTGTTTTGATAAATGTTTGTTGATCTTCAAAGAAAAAAATGGAGAAATGTTTAATCCACTTCATGTCACTGTTTTTGGGTTGTGTGTGTGTGTGTGTGTGTGTGTGTGTGTGTGTGTGTGTGTGTGTGTGTGTGTTTGTGTGTGTGTATATGTGTCCTCAGTGAACTGTATCAGTCTCTGCAGTAGCTTCCAGCTGCAGCAGCCAGTTCAGTTTCTCTTCAGTCTGACTGAGGGAGGTTTTTGTACGATGCTTTTTCACTGTGTCAACACATACTGACTGTTGAGATAGTGAAAACTCTGACAGTAGTAAACTGCTGCATCTTCAGCCTGGACTCCACTGATGGTCAGAGTGAAGTCAGACTTTGATCCACTGCCTGTAAAACGGCCTGGAATCCCTGATGCTCGAGTGGTAGCATCGTAAATAAGTAGTTTAGGAGTTTCTCCGTCTCTCTGTTGGTACCAGGCTAAATAGTGGTTGTTGTTATAGACATGAACATCCTGACTGGTCCTACATTTGATGGCGACGGAGCCTCCCAGAGCAGACCTCACTGCTCCAGGCTGAGTCACTGTGACCTGGCCTCTGGACTCTGAGGACACAGAGACAGAAACATGAAGCAGCGTCACGTTTTTGTCGGCTTGATTTCAGAGGGACGGATTTTAATAGAGTAGAGGAGTTTGACTCTCTGGACTTTACCTGTGAAGCAGCAGCAGAGGAGAGTCCAGATGAGGACGGAGGTCAGCGTCATCTTCTTGATGAGGAGGATTTCTGTGGCTTCTGTTGTCATGAAGGACAGCTGTCAGTCATCGGGTCTTCAACTCTCAGGACTATAAACTCTCCCAGAGCACTGGAGCATGGTGCTGCTGATGCAAAGTGGCTCTCTATGGAAATGTTCTGACTGACTCCAGCAGGGACTTGGATCACTCTGATCATGCTGTTTATCAATGGATCAGTCACAATTTCAGCACACTAATTAGAAATACGTTAATGCTAACTTCTTTGTGAACTTGCTCAAATTAAAGTGGAGAAATGTTCTTTCAAAATGCCGTTTGTCACAAAACTCCCACTAATTTCACTATCAAATAAATCAATGTCATCCTCAGACTGAAATTTCAATAAAGTCATTTGTCACTGAAGAAATCAATTTAATGTCTTTATTTTATTTTGAAAGAAATTATTAATGCTGAGATATTTAAAAATTAAAAGTTAATACTTTTGTGTGTATTTATGAAGAAATTCTGACAGTCTGATCTTTTACCTCACAAATATGATAAATTTACATATTTTTGGGGTGAATTTGTATGTTTCAGAGCCAGAGAACCGTGTCTCTCTACAGTGAGATGTTTTTGTACGACGGCTCAAAGAGCTTGTATCACTGTGGTGGACTTTTGTTGGGGGAACCAGACTGGATGAAAACTTGAAAAGCGTCTTTTCAGGATGAGAATTATAAAGCAGGATATCATCAGCATCAAGTGATATACGATGTCTTCCATCTGAGATCATTCTGCAGGTATATTCGATTTTCAGAAGATGGATTCAACAAAGAACTTAATGAAAGAGTTTATAAGGTTCAAAATCAGTAAACACCATTTTATCAAATAAGTAATGTCCATGTAAATTATTAAATAGAATAACTGTTGTCATATGTTTTTCTCTGGAATGATGACAGGAGATCTATTTAATTTACAAAGTCAGAGTCTGTCTCAGTGAGAGATACCAAGAATGTGGTCACATTAGCTCATGACTTTATTAATTAATGATGATAACAATGTTTAATTCGGGTCACGTCTGAAAACTGTGTCAGTAAAGCTCAACAGTGCCTCTGTTTTCCTGTGGTATCCTAAACCAGGTGCTGGTCTCACACTGCTCTCACAGACTATATGCGATGAAGGTCATGAACAAGCCATTTATCTTTAACAGGTTGGCTCCTCTTGATTAATTAGGAAAATCTGATAAGAACATGTGATTATAACTGGATGTGAATAGATGGTGAGAACATGTGACATCTTGATGTCTGGGACCAGAGAGGCAGGACACATATGCGAACACACAGAGTCAGTGAACTGTAGCTGTCCTCAACATATCATGAGATCTCCACCTTGATGTCAGGATGGTGTTGACCCCAGCACAGATAAACACGTATTTATGCTCCAACAAACCAAATTATTTTCAACATCTATCCAAGGTGGATTTTATTTGACATTCCATGTCAGTGTCCTAATGAACAGTGACTGACCTGACATGGGAGAAATACCCCCAACCTCCAAATTGGTCTTGAGTTTTTTTCAAACTAGATTTTGAGGTAGTTTCATGTTTTGGCAATTTTCTGATGAATTCAACATTACATGTCACCAGAGGCAGCTATCATGAACATGCCTTCAGTGGTTATTTTCCATATTAATAACTGTTCTACAGCTTAGTCTCAGGATCGCAGCACTACTCTCAAAAGTTTGCAGTGCTTGAAGAAACAAAATCTTGAAACCCTTGACAAGAAATCAGTACATTTTCATCATGGTCAAACACTGAAGAATTATAGATTGCTGGGTTGGGAACTTGATCAAATATGTAGGTGTCTGTCTTATGTACAAGATTACACGTTGTTTGGCTTCTCCTCTGCTCAGACGGTCCTCAACATAAGAACAACTATATATCAGTTTAGTTTTTTAAAGCTCTAGCAAGAGTGGACTGTATTATCTCAGTGAAATAAAACCTTTCGGTCAGTCTGAAGTCTCTGTTACAGCTGAACAAGAGTTTCAATCTGTCACAGTAAATATAAGAGCACTGGACTCATAGTATTTATCTGGAGCTCATTTTAACAAATCGTTAATTAGCGGTGTCTCTGTCAGCACTGGAAAACTATTGCTCCTTGCTGTCCTCCGTCTGTCCTGGTTGCGTACTTGCCTTGATATCTGCTGTTACCGATCGCTGTCTTACTACTGCCTGTCTGTCCTCATGTACCTGCATATGGGTCTTTTATTGTGGCAGAGAGATTTATCTATCTTTATGTGCTTTTTATGGTCGTGCTTCTGCTTTGCATGTGTGTATTTGTGTATATTTATATCGATCAATGTTGTCTTATTTAGTAAATATTTCTGTCAACATTAATATTCCCCATTTTATAGCTTTGCATGTCCTTTATTATGAGCCTCTATGCTCCACGTTAATTGATTAATTTACTTCAAAATTTACTGCACTTTTGGTATAGGTTACTAAAGTATAGGTTTTTCTTACACAATTTCTGTGTGTGTGTGTGTGTGTGTCCTCAGTGAACTGTATCAGTCTCTGCAGTAGCTTCCAGCTGCAGCAGCCAGTTCAGTTTCTCTTCAGTCTGACTGAGGGAGGTTTTTGTACGACGCTTTTTCACTGTGTCAACACATCTTTGCTGTTTAGCCAGTGATAACTCTGACAGTAGTAAACTGCTGCGTCTTCAGCCTGGACTCCACTGATGGACAGAGTGAAGTCAGAGTTGGATCCACTGCCTGTAAAACGACCTGGAATCCCTGATGCTCGAGTGGTAGCAAAGTAAATAAGTAGTTTAGGAGTTTCTCCGTCTCTCTGTTGGTACCAGGCTAAACGGTTAGAACCATAAACATCCTGACTGGTCCTACATTTGATGGCGACGGAGCCTCCCAGAGCAGAGCTCACTGCTCCAGGCTGAGTCACTGTGACCTGGCCTCTGGACTCTGAGGACACAGAGACAGAAACATGAAGCAGCGTCACGTTTTTGTTGGCTTGATTTCAGAGGGACGGACGTTGATAGAGGAGAGGAGTTGGATTCTCTGGACTTTACCTGTGAAGCAGCAGCAGAGGAGAGTCCAGATGAGGACGGAGGTCAGCGTCATCTTCTCGATGAGGAGGATTTCTGTGGCTTCTGTTGTCATGAAGGACAGCTGTCAGTCATCCAGTCTTCAACTCTCAGGACTATAAACTCTCCCAGAGCACTGGAGCATGGTGCTGCTGATGCAAAGTGGCTCTTTATGGAAATGCTCTGACTGACTCCAGCAGGGACTTTTAGCTGTT